>NW_016107579.1:901178-912174 GCF_001604975.1 Cebus imitator | reverse complement strand
TTTTTTGAGACGGAGTTTCACTCTTGTTACCCAGGCTGGAGTGCAATGGCGCCATCTCGGCTCACCGCAACCTCCGCCTCCCGGGTTCGGGCAATTCTCCTGCCTCAACCTCCTCAGTAGCTGGGATTACAGGCACACGCCACCATGCCCAGCTAATGTTTTTGTATTTTTAGTAGAGACGGGGTTTCACCATTTTGACCAGGATGGTCTCAAAGAGATCTCCTGACCTCGTGATCCACCCGCCTCGGCCTCCCAAAGTGCTGGGATTACAGGCTTGAGCCACCGCGCCCGGCAGTTTTTTTTTACTAACTGAGTTAGCAACTGAGTGTGTCTCTGAAGCAATACTTTATTTTTCAATTTTCATTTAGGGCATACACTCATTTCATGCTTCCTCTACAGCCTGCATAACTGTGAGCCAATCAAACCTCTTTTATTTATAAATTACCCAGTTTCAAGTATTTCTTTATAGCAGTGCAAAAACAATCTAATACAAATCATGACTTCTCTCTTCATTTTTCCCATCTATTTTGTTCAAGACAACAGTGCCATGAAGTCAGTGTCTGACATACACACAGGATAGTGCCCATATACCTCTCCCAGACATAACTCTAAGAATGGACTACATCTAGACCAAGACTCTTTTGCAGAACCAGCCAGCCAGATCATCCAGTGGACCATTGCTCAGACAGTGCTGCATGAGGCACTGATTAGTAACTGCAGTGTAATATGCTTGGGAAATATTTGGTCAGACAAAGTTACACAGTTTTCCTACTGCAGGACTTCTCATAGAGTTTCTTATGTTAATGTGCATTAAGAGGAGGATGTTATATGCAACATTCTCAAATTTATTTGAACAACAGGACCCTTTTGTGAGGTGAACAGTATTTGCAAGCCAAGATATTATGTTGATGTGAAGACTTACAACACAGTGAGTAGGTAATCTCTACTAGTTACTGATTTGCCTCCTTTATCTTAATTCATTTTTAGAATAAATTAAAGAAATGACAGAAAGCCGAGGTTGTTCTTTTATTTTTGTCTTTCACAAAGCCTTATTTCTTCCATCACCATTACCTGCTCACTTTCTTCATCTGTTCTTTAGAGGCTCATTCATCTTCATTGGCTATTGATTGCTTTCTTCTCTGGTGATTTTAAGTAGCTAAAAACACTCCCACTGACTCTTCATATTGTGTGAAAGAAATTGTGTTGTTTTTTTTTAACCCCTTTCAGAAATTATTATAAAACTAATGGGACTCAGATCTCCATTCTAACTATCACCGTTGACACATAAAATAGTGTTTTTCATATCTTAAGTCCAAAATCATGTATCTGTTGTAGATAATTTTAGTGGAATAGACTGCAAAGAATCCTAGAAATGTTAATTTTGCTACATCTGACATACGGAGAATTTTTGGTATTCAAGTCAAGTTTTGCATTTTCTTTGCAATTTTCAACATGCACAGCCTCACACTCTCTTTCAAAGATTCTGGTATTATCCAGAAGCAATTACGAAGAAAAACGAAATTACCTTTCGTCATTCTATCTATTCAGGGCCTTGGAAATGCAGACTGACAATGAACTGACAATTATTTGCAATCCACTTTCAGTTAATTTCACCATAAATTGAGCCTGAGGACTGCTGACAAATAAAATATATTATTCATCTGAAAACATTCTCTTTCGGTCTCCAGATCTCCAATCTATTTCATTAGTGATCACGATCAAACTAAGTTGGGAATTGATTTATGCAATAGTTATCCTCTACTATAATTAATTAGGAAAATAATACTTTGGTGGAGCTTTGAAAAGGAACAGTTTCTAAGGCTCTTTGATAAAATAGAAAACTTTAAAAATAATTATGAGACAGTGTTCCTAAGGGAGTAGATATGCATTGCCTTGTCTATTTCCACAAGACAGTAGACTTAACTCACAGTCAGGGATAGCTCCTTGAATTTCAATTCAGTTCCTCTAACAATTTTTGAGAATATACTACGTGCCAGGCACCGTGTACCAAGTCTGTGAAGGTAATAGAAAGGGAGCTTCTTCAGTGAGTTTACATGGGCACGTAGCCATGTATGGTATTAACTGTCCTAATAAATGCTATGATAGACATAATTGGAAAGTGTTTTTGCAGTCATAGCAGCTCCAGGGATTTATTCTGCTTAAATCACTGGGGAATGCTTCATGGGAGAAAGTGACATGAGAGTTGGTTTTTCAATTGGGCGAGATGAACGGCTGTGTGCTGGAGAGGATGCAAGTGCAATTCGAGGAAGAGAAAATATGCAAACAATTGCAAAGAGCTGGGAAAGTTCCAAGTGAGTTTGAGGACAGATGAGAAGTCTGGGTTGGCTGTGAGAGGTGTGTTGGGATCGGATTGTGAAGGAGAGATGTAAAGTGCACTGACAATTTTTAATAAGTAGGGTTTTAAGCCAGAAAGCTGTGTTGTTCAGGTGATAAATCTGGTTGCAGTGCCATAGGGTGAGGGAATTACTAGAAGATATTGCAATTTCCCTGGTGAGAGGCAACAAAAATTATAGGAGAGGAAAATAGGGAAGAAAGGAGAAACAGAATTTGGGAATCATTTAGTTTAGAGGTCAAAGAGTTACAAGGATCTTGTGGATGTTGAAGTCATGGAAGTTGTGAGCAAATGATGGTGAAGAAAGACACAATGAATCAAGTGCTAAAGACTTGAAAGAAGTCGGAGGTGTGTAGGAAGCTGATAGATGAGGATAATGTTTGTTCACTCTTTGGTTCATGTACTTATTCAAAGGCCTGTAATTCAGAACCTACTCTGCTGAGGCACTGGGGATGCAAACACCAATAAGACACATTAAGTCAACAGCATTGATCAAAGAGAGAATGTATTATCTTCAGGCAGGGAAGGGTTTCAAGGTTAGATAACAGACCTCAAAAGTGGAAAGTCAATGAAATTCAGAATAATACATACAAGTCAACGAGAATTTGTAAAGAAATGGGAAAAGGTGCTGCTCCTACTCCAGCTTCATGTCACTTTTCCAGGCAGGAAGACAAGAATGGAAAATGGCAAACAATATGTATGTTAAACTTTAACCTTTTTTGAAGGAGTTTTTTAGAAGTCATCCACTTACATTTTATTTTTCAGAATGGGTCACATGTCTATTCCTAGTCTGCATGAAAGCATGAGAAATGTAGAATTTAACTGAGTATGTTTTTGTGCCCAACAAGTTACTCTGGAAAGGAAGCAAGAAAGAATAGACATGGCTTAGGCAAATAGCAACTACATTTTGATGGTAAAGGCTCTTCCCAAGGAAGAGTTAATTATCCTAAATATATGTACACCCAATATAGGAGCACCCAGATTCATAAAGCAAGTTCTTAAGAGACCTACAAAGAGACTTAGACTCCATCTCAATAATAGTGAAGGACTTTAACATCCTACTAATAATATTAGACAGATGATTGAGACAGAAAATTAACAAAGATATTCAGGACCTGAACTCAGCTTTGGATCAAGTGGATCTGTTATACATCTGCAGAACTCTCCACCCCTAAACAACAGAATATACATTATTCTTATTGCCACATGACACTTACTCTAAAATTGATCACATAATTGGAAGTAAAACACTCCTCAGCAAATTCAAAAGAACTGAAATCAGAACAGTCTGTCAGATAACAGAGCAATCAAATTAGAACTCAAGATTAAGAAACTCACTCAAACCCACACAACTACGTGGAAATTGAACAACCTGTTCCTAAATGACAACTGGGCAAATAATAAAATTAAGACACAAATCAAGAAGTTCTAATGAGAATACATGGACACAGGGAGGGGACCAACACACACTGAGACCTGCTGGGTGTAGGGAGAGGAAGAACATCAGGATAAATAGCTAATGCATGAAGGGCTTAATACCAAGGTGATAGGTTGATGGATACAGCAAACCACCATGACACATGTTTACCTTTGTAACAAAAATGCACATCCTACACATGTCTCCTGGAACTTTAAGAAATCAAGAAGTTATTTGAAACTAATGAGAACAAGGAGACAACATACCAGGATCTCTGGGATGCAGCTAAAGCAGTGTTAAGAGGGAAATTTATAGCACTAAAATGCCTACATCAAAAAGCTAAAAAGATCTCAAATCAACTACCTAAGATCACAACTAAAAAAACTAGAGAACAAAGAGCAAACAAATCCCAAAGCTAGCAGAAGACAAGAAATAAGCAAAATCAGAGGGGAACTGAAGGAGATAGAGACATGAAAAATCCTTCAGAAAATTAACAAATCCAGGAGCTTGTTTGTTTTTGGCAAAAATTTAAAAAATAGATAGACTGCTGGCTAGACTAACGAAGAAAAGAGAAAAGAATCAAATAGACGCAATCAGAAATGATAAGGCGGATATCACCAGTGATACCAGAGAAATGCATATTTAAATATATTTTGGCCAGGCATGGTGGCTCATGCCTATAATCTCGGCACCTTGGGAGGCCAAAACAGACCAGGAGTTCAAGACTGGCCCAGGCAACATAGTGAGACCCTGGATCTACCAAAAAGAAAAAGAAAAATTTGCCAATCATGGTTGTGCACACCTGTAGTCCTAGATATTTAGGAGGCAGAGGTAGGAAGATCACTTGAACCCAGAAGTTCAAGGTTACAGTGACCTGTGATTGTACCACTGTACTCCAGCCTGGGCAACAAGAGAACATGTCTCAAAAATAAATAAATAAATAAAAATATATTTTTACTATATCCTCCTAATTGATTAACAGCTTCCTAGAGCATAAGTTCTAGTTTAAAAATAATTTTTCTAGAATTTTGAAGCATTGCTCCATTGTGTACCAACTTCCAGTGTTACTCTTGAGAAATCATGACACTCTGATTCTCATTTCTTTGTTATGTGACCTGGTCATTCTTTCTGTAAAATCTTAGTTTCCTCTCTTTATCTCTAATGTTCTGAAATGTCATACTAATGTGGCTTTGTGTAGATCATTTTTCCATTTCTTAACCATGGCATTTGGAGGATCTTTTCAATCATGACACTGCTTTATTATTTCTTTGAAAATCCTCTCCCCTACTGTTTTATATTAGGATATCTGACCTTCTGGACATTTTCTTTATTCTACTTCCAACTCTTCTACTGAATTTTTAAATTTCAGCTATTATTTTTTAATTTCCAGGAGCCCCTTATTTTTTCTCTAATTATTGCTGATACGGTTTCGCTATGTCCCCACCTAAATCTCATCTTGAATTAAAGTTTCTATAATCCTGACATGTTGTGGGAGGGAGCCAGTGGGAGGTAATTGAATCATGGGGGTGGTTCCCTCCACGCTGTTCTCATGATAGTGAGAGTTCTTGCAAGATCTGATGGTTTTATAAGGGGCTTTTCCCCACTTCAATCAGCAATTCTTCTTGCCATTGCCACGTGAACAATGTGTTTGCTTCCCCTTCCACCATGATTGTAAGATTCCTGAGGTCTCCCCAGCCACGTGGAACTGAGTCAATTAAACCTCTTTCCTTTACAAATTACCCAGTCTCAACTATATCGTCATAGCATGAGAATGAACTAATATAATTACTAACTATATTAATAATTATAATTATAGTACAACAAGCTTTTAAGTGAGGTTTTTAATAAATTTGGAGTTGTGGCTGAGGCTTAAAGCATAGAATGCCATGTATGCCTGTATTAAAAAAAAAAAAAAGATGCTAGACATTCATGAAGTACTAACATACCATGCATTTACAGTAAAGCAAGTCTTGTGCCCATAGCCTACATCCAAACTTTAGTCCATATGTGAAGAAAGAAAAATCCATAACAAAGCTAGAAACTCCTTACAGCGAGTTAGGTTTTTTTTTTTGAAGAGTGTCATATGTAGGCATATGAACATTTAAAGTAGAAGTTTCTCTCCACCTCTTGGGTCAAGCAAGGGGAGGATTCATGTGCATACTCAAGAGACTTGAGTTACTTGCCAGGAGTGGAGACCAACATCTCAGCCCCCAGTCAGCTGCTGCTGAGCTGCAGAAATGTGTAGGCTTGCTCTGTGCTTCTTCTTGAGCAAAGAGTGGGGTAAGAGTATTCTTGGGAGAACTAGACCCATGTCGTCTGGATTTAGGGGGTCAGATGGGGGTGGGGCAGAAGGATTTGTGCCTTTCATTCACCTGAGACTGCCTGGAGATGCTTGTGTAGAACAAAGAAGGGACTGCAGTGGGAATGGTCTAAAATTCTGTCATTGAATTGAACAGAGATTCATGGGTTTTCCTAAGAACTAAATGGGAAACCAGGAAAGTAATAGTGAGCTTCAGTTTCCACCCAAGAGTTCTGGCCCAACAGAATGAGCTTGCATCAAGAGTACTTGTAAAGAGAATTAAGGGAAATCATGAGAGGTCAGCTGCATGGGGTTTCACCAAGTGAAGTGTGGGGAGAACAGTGTGAAGTCAAAAGTCTTATGGGAGAGTAAGCAAAAAAACTATGCAAAAGCACCCCCATCAGAAAGGGTCAGCATTGGGGTACCTATCACACAGAGGTACCAATGTCAGGTACAGCAGCCCAGTAATATAGGACTGTCTTTTTCTCTTCAAACTCCTGCTTTCCTTGGGCATAATACTAAGAAGGTCGTAGAAGCATCAGTTGGTGAAGACAGAAAGAAGGGTTATGATGGAGAGAAAAAGAATAGACCATGAAGCCCCACTTCCACCTGGCAGAATTCAGGATCAACCCAAGCTAGGAAGTGGGAGAAGATGTAGATTAGATAAAACATTCAGGATTATAGGAGAGTGGACTTTTTAATACCCCAAAATGAGACAATTCCAGTCTCCAAAAGTGCCCAGAAAAGCCTTAGACTCTGCACAAGATGTTATCCCGGTGTGGGAGAAAGGAAATCTGACAGAAAATTTAAAGATGACCAGGTTGTTTCCTGCTTGTATCTTACCAAGTACAATCCATTTAAGAAATCGGTTATAGTAGCATTTTTGTTTTCTTTTCCATTCTCTGTGTCCTTGTAGAATCATGCTTTTTCCATCATTTCAGTGGTATTTCAAGTGAGTGGAAAGATGGCCACATGTGCTCAGTCCCTTTTTGAACCACAAGTCAGTGTAACTGCCTTATTTATTTATTCTTATTTTTGGACCAAAAACTCCTCCGGAAAGAACTAAGTTGACCTACTGATATTTGAGTGAGAAATCAATAGATAGCAGGAAAGTCCAAATTTCCACTTCAATGGTGGGCATATTCCACTTAGATAAGTTCACCTAAGAGAAAAGTTTTAGCCAAGCATGGTGGTGCACACTTATGGTCCCAGCTACTTGGAAGCCTGGGAGATTGAGGCTGCAGTGAGCCATGATTGTGCCACTGAACTCCCAAGTGAGTGACAGAGTGAGAACCAAACTAAAAAAAAAAAAAAAAAGAAAGAAAGAAAACAAAACAAATAAAAAAGAAAAACTGTGGTCCGTTACCTTGCAGCTAACCATCTGAACTAATTTCTCAGAAAGAATAATCATTGACTGTCACATCTGCCACCTAGTGGCCACTCTGATGCACACATTATGCTAATATTACCATACTTAGCCTACACCTTTTCATCCTTGATCCCTGCATCCATCACTCATTCCTTCACCCATCCATCTATCCATCCATTATCCCTTCATCCATCCATCCACCCATCATTCATATTCACTCACCCATCCATCCATCGTGCCTTCATCCATCTGTGTACACATACATGCATGGTACACTGATTTGGTTGGGTCAGGCTCTAGGCATGCAGATAAACAGAATAAATTGAGCCCTCATCCTTCCTCAAGGAACTGATGATCTAGTAGGGGAGAAAAACTTGTATTTTTTTCTTTGATGGAGGATTCTAAAAGCTAAGGCTCCAATGTCCAAGTCTGTGTTTCAACCTTCTTTAAAAAAATCTCGGAAACAAGTACATAATGAGGAAAGACATTCCTTCTTTGCTGCGTTTACTGCGAGAATGAAGACCATTCTCAGCAATCAGACTGTCAACATTCCAGAAAATGTGGGCATCATTCTGAAGGGACGCACAGAGGAACCCTGCGGAGGGACTTCAATCACATCAATGTAGAACTCAGTCTTCTTGGAAAGAAATAAAAAGAGGCTCTGGGTTGACAAATGGTGGGGTAACAGAAAGGAACTGGCTACGGTTTGTACTATTTGTAGTCATGTACAAAACATGATCAAAGGTGTTAGGCTGGGCTTCCGTTACAAGATGAGGTCTGTGTATGCTCACTTCCCCATCAACGTCGTTATCCAGGAGAATGGGTCTCTTGTTGAAATCCGAAATTTCTTGGGTGAAAAATACATCTGCAGGGTTCGAATGAGACCACGTGTTGCTTGTTTAGTATCTCAAGCCCAGAAAGATGAATTAATCCTTGAAGGAAATGACATTGAGCTTGTTTCAAATTCAGTGGCTTTGATTCAGCAAGCTACAACAGTTAAAAACAAGGATATTCGGAAATTTTTGGATGGTATCTATGTCTCTGAAAAAGGAACTGTTCAGCAGGCTGATGAGTAAGACCTTAGAGCTGGCCAGCTACAGAAACAAGATGCCTATCATAGCTCAGACCTACTCGTGATATTTAAATGATGCAATAAAAGACCTATTAATTTGGAAAAAAAAAATCTCAACTGGCTTCTTCCCTGTAATTTAATGAGACACTTAAGTCTTTGCAATAATAAAGGGGAAAAAAGCCAAAAAACAAACAGTTTATAAATCATACTACCCCTAACGATTTTCTTATTTCTTTCCTTTATTCATAGCCAAGTTTCTTCAAACTGGACTCTACATCCTCTGAAATCCTTTCCTCGTGTCTAACTCATTTTTGTGGTTCTGTTTCTTTATTTTATTTTTAATATATTTTATTGTAAAATAATTAAGAATATTCAGAAAACAAGCATAATATAATTACCTATGTATTCATCATCTACTTTTTATCAGACATTATGTCTTTTTTTTTCCTTAGATCTTTTTTCTCTAAGAAATAAAATATCACAGATAGTGACTTTCTTAGTTCCTCCTTTCTGCTCCCTTCCTGCTCCTTCCCCTTCTCTTTCTGCAGAGAAAACCATGGTCATGACCATAACTCATGCATGTGCTGACACTTTTGCTACCCATTTATGTATCCATAGCAGTGGATATTATTATGAATGTTTGTAAACTTGGCAAATCATTATGAATGTTGCTTTTTTAAAAACTCAAATTTCTATTTATAGTTTTTCATGTTTATCCATATTCAAACACAAACTCTAGTTCATTTTCACAACTGTGTATTATTCCGCTGTATGAAGGTATCACAAATAATATATATCTATTCTTCTTTTGATGAATCTTTAGGTCATATTTAGTGTTTTTCTATTTCAAATAATGCTTGCCGTGAACACTATCATGGGCATCTTGTCCACATGTGCAGTTATTAAGCAGTAGACCTTCTGTGTTACCCCCCAGGAGTTCTCTATATCAAGGATTTTCAATAGCAGGCGGGTGCCATGGCTCACGCCTGTAATCCCAGCACTTTGGGAGGCCAAGGCAGGTGGACCACCTGAGGTCAGGAGTTAGAGACTAGCTTGGCCAACATGACAAAACCCTGTGTCTACTAAAAATACAAAATTTAGCCAGGCATGGTGGTGGATGCCTATAATCCCAGCTACTCAGGAGGCTGAAGCAGGAAGACTTGCTTGAACACAGGAGGCAGAGGTTGCAGTGAGCCGAGATCGTGCCAATGCACTCCAGCCTGGGTGACAAAGCGAGACTTAGTCCCAAAAAAAAAAAAAAAAAGGATATTCAAGGGCCCATGACATCTTCCAGTAGCAACAGGAAATGTGCCTGTTCTTGCACTACATTTTGTCCTTTGTCCACACAACCTGGTAACAGCGGTGAGTCACCTAAGTTGATTCCACCGTGTAATAAGTACATGTCTGAAGAATCAGAACCACAGCAGGACTATTTATTCCTCTCTACTGCTAGAAAAAAAAAAGCTATAGGAGGCCATTGTTTTGGGCTAAACTCCTACACTAGGCTCCAGTAAACCAGACTAAAAATTAGAAGGCGATTACCAATGCTTACTGAACGGAAACTGAGTTGTCATCTGGCCTTCCAAGACATCAGGATACAGAGAGATAATGTAATGCCCGAAACAGGCCAGTTTCAATCTTCAATCAGCATGCTAATAAAGCTCCCTCTGTTTTACCCCTGCAACAAAGAGTAACATGTAGTAACCCGATATTAACTAATCAGTTATCTTTTTATTGCTGTTTCCCTGTCCCCACCTTACAAAGAAAGTAACTTTGAAATGACCAATCCAATTTTTGCTTTTTGTTTCTGCTTTATTTGGCCCCTTTTTCTGGCTATAAAGCCAACCACCTCTGTTCAGCTCATTGGAACTCTTATTCTGTTTTACAGAATGAAGTATTGCTCAATTATAGAATCACCATAAAGCCAATTGATATCTTTAAATTTGTTTACATTTGTCTTTTGACAGATCTGGTGACCATGAAGTTACCTGAAGGAGACTGCTGATGACCTGAGACACCATTAGGAACACAGAAAAGGTACTACTAACCCCTTTGAACAGGGGGCAGTAGGAGGGGTGACCTCTGTCTTTCTCAAGGAGCCCAAGGAACCCTAAGACTCCTAAGTCCCTCTCAGATCTGAGCTCTGCTCACTTTTGCATTTGATGCCCTGATCCCTTTGGCTTTCAGGGGGTATCAAAGGTTAGTTTGCACTATGAGAGAACATTCGACCATGGGATAGCAAGGGTTAGTTTGTGTTATTGTAGGATGTGTGGTCTTTCGGATTACAGTGATGGACAAGTCACTGGCCAAAAAGTGCCAGTTTTGCCGGGCGCGGTGGCTCACGCTTGTAATCCCAGCACTTTGGGAGGCCGAGGCGGGTGGATCACGAGGTCAAGAGATCGAGACCATCCTGGTCAACATGGTGAAACCCCGTCTGTACTAAAACTACAAAACATTAGCTGGGCATGGTGGTGCGTGCCTGTAAT
>NW_016107579.1:784591-901027 GCF_001604975.1 Cebus imitator | reverse complement strand
GGCAGTAAGTGGTTATTACTGAAGGTCCTCTTTACTTCTTCTCTTCATGCAGATCAGGATGTCAGGGTTAAAGCCATCTCAGCCCCAAGAGACCCAAGATCCAATATAAAAATGGTATTAAATTTCTAAAGTTCTAAGTACTCTGCCTTCCAGCTATACCTGCCTTTCATGTATGGGAATTATGGCTCTGAAAGCTGCAAATTTTACAACAGTGACAAAATAACACTAAAAACAATTCAGAATTATAATGGCCATTACATAGAATGCTCCTGATGAACAATACCACACTTTTTAAATTTTAAAAAATTTTTTTAATATATATAAGGTCTTTCTATGTTGCCCAGGTTGATCTCAAACTCCTGGGCTGAAGCCATTCTCCCACCTTGGCCTCCCGAATAGCTGGGACTAAAGGCAAGAGACACTGCACCTGGTTCAACATTGTGTCAGCAGCAGTGAATCTACACAAGTCTGCAGCAACTCCATTCCTGCCTCCTTAAAGGAAAGAATTTATCTGAGGGGCACAAGGCACAGCAGGAGTGAAAGTTTATTTAAAAAGTTTTAGAGTAGAAATGAAAGGAAGTAAAGTACACTTGGAAAAAAGCCAGGCATGCAACTTGGGAGATTCAAGTGTCTCCCCTCGACTTGGAGTTTATATGCTGCTATAATTCCAGGGTTTGCGCTTCTTCTCCCCTGATTCTTCGCTTGGGGTGGGCTGTCCACATGTGCAGTGGCCTGCCAGGACTGGGAGGGAGCACACACACGCACAGTGTGTTTGCCGGAATTTGCACATGCTCATTTGAGGCATTTTCCCCTTACCAGTCAAGTGTTTCTAGAAGACGGTCATATACCAGTTAAACTCTGCCATCTTGCCTTTTAGTGTGCATGCTTGGGCCCACTCGCCCTACTCCTAAGACCTTATCGGGAAGCTGCTGCTCATCAGCTTCAGGTGTTTTCTATCTATTGGGAGATGGCCTTCCCTGGCACCAGCTGTGACCAATTATAACGTTAGCGAGACAGTTTAACAACTGCCTGACCATTACTTGATAGTCGCCTGACATTCCTGGTGGAGGGGGGGCCTCTCCTGCCCTGCTCCTGTCTGCCTAACTACCCACGCCCATGGAAGGGGTAGCTTTTGCTTTCCTGATAATCTCATTTCTTGTCCTGAGAACTTGGCTTGACTTTTCATCTGTTGGGAGTACATGGGTCGCTGGGCCTGTATATATAGGTGGCTAATCAAAAGGCTAGGAGCCTCAAGAATATAGCTAGACAGAAATGCAGCTGCATCCCATTTGCAGCTAGCAAAATATGGCCAGACAGAAATGTGAGTTGCACCTTATTTGCAGCTAGACTGATTGTGATAAAGGAGATAGAAATTATTTAGAGGCAAGGTGTGATGGCTCACGCCTGTAATCCCAGCACTTTGGGAGGCTGAGGCAGGTGGATTACCTGAGGTCAGGGGTTTAAGACCAGCCTGACCAACATAGTGAAACCCCATTTCTACTAAAAATACAAAAATTAGCTGGGCGTGGTGGCATGCACCTGTAATCTCAGCTACTTGGGAGGCTGAGGCAGGAGAATCACTTGAACCCAGGAGGCAGAGGTTGGAATGAGCCAACATTGCACCATTGCACTCCAGCCTGGGCAACAAGAGTGAACTCCATTTCAAAATAGAAAGAAGGGGGGTGGGGAGAGAGAGAGAGAAAAGAAGGACGAAGGAAGGAGGAAGGAAGGAAGGAAGGAAGGAAGGAAGGAAGGAAGGAAGGAAGGAAGGAATTATTTAGGCAGAAAATGAGGACAGAGTCCTCAGCAGAACTTCCCTTTTAACAAAAAGCAGCCCTAGAAATCATGTCTTTTCTAACAAAGAGCAGCCTGAAGGATCAAGCTGCAAAACATAGAAAAGGAAGCTGGAAGTTTGCACGGGGGAATGCCAGCAACTGCACCAATAGAAAAGGGCTACCTGGGAGATAGGCATGTCCGCCATGGAAGCTCCATTTTCCCATTTGTGTTAGCATATGTACAGT
The DNA here is from genome assembly GCF_001604975.1 of Cebus imitator. NCBI lineage: Eukaryota > Metazoa > Chordata > Mammalia > Primates > Cebidae > Cebus > Cebus imitator. Next base: position 899,006 of record NW_016107579.1, on the reverse strand, counting down.
AAGAAAGAAATGGGCAACATGGAGAAGCTCAGACAGAGAACTCACTTGCATAATAAAAGATTGGGGTGGGGGCTGCCAGAGATTTGCACCCTATGCAGATTTGCACCCTATGCAGATGACATACCTGGTCCTAACAGATTTTTTGTGTCTTATGTAGATCAAACATTGCCTCCCCATTAATTCATCTATAAAAACCGCTGCATTTCACCATGAATTGGCAACCCATTTTTCCGGGACACCTCTCTGTAGCAGAAAGCTATTCTCTTTCTTTTGCCTATTCAATTTTCCCTCTTAACCTTACTCTTCGTGTGTCTGCATCCTTGATCTCCATGGCCACAAGACAATGAACCTCAGGTGTCGTTCCAGACAATGAGGCTGCTTCAATTGTTGCAGCTCTCAAGGCATTATTTGAGTCTCTGGGTTTTTTTGGCTGTTTTCTGGGATTGGCTCTGAAAGAGCTGATCTACAGGGCTCCCAGGTTAGATCCACCCAGGGATGCCTTCAGTAGGTATAAGCTTCTAATAGTGCCTTCAATAGTGCAGAAGCTTCTAAAAATATTTCAAAAAAAATTTATTGCTTCTTTTTGTTGTTAAGAACAAACAGCTTCTCTTCAAAGGGTTTTGGTTTTTGATTCTTTGTTCTATTCTATAAAATAATCTTACCCATTCATCTATCAGCCCTCCATATCTCTGCTGTGACCAAACACGCCCAAGCACTTCTCATCACCTATGTAACTGTCCTTCTCGTCAAAAGCCCACCCTTGCCCCTTGATGATGTCAACAGTAGCCAATCAGAGTTAGCCTAGATTGTGTGATCTGACCCCAGCCCACGGGGGAGGACACAGGAACAGGGCCATGTTAGGGAATAAAAACTGCTGCTCTCCTTTATTCAAGGTGCTCTCCCTTGCCTCTGCCTTGCATACAGGAGACGCCCTTCTATAGATGTATATTGTCTTGCATTTACCTTTATCTCCCACATTTTGAACGGCTTTTTACAAAATAATAAATAAAAAGCTTAAGGGATTGATAAGAAAATTAAATCTGCTGACCTTTTTGTTTAGCCCTATTCATTAAAGAATTCCATCCTAAAGTCAGTAATCTAATTAAGAAATAAGCTAAATTGAAAAGACTGCCCATTGAACTAACTTGGTCTCCAAAATACAATTTTCTTCATTTAGCTAGCTATTTTGAAATCTTTGTAAAAAAAAATTTACATCTATAAATGAAATCTTCATTTGTAAGGGTATCTTCCTCTCTGTACCTAAACCACAATAGGAAAGATGTTGGTTTGAAGTTTACATAACAAATCTCTTGTTTAAGGTACTTTTCCTGGCCATCTTGTCTTAACTGAGTCTTTTAACTATGCCCTTATCTCAGCAAATAACACCATTTAGACATACAAGTTCTATAAATTTTCCACCTTGTTTCACACAAATATCATGCCTTTGGAAATGCAAATTTAAGGCCACCTACCTAACAATTGTTTAGAGCAAGGAATAAGCAATCACAAGATTGATAGTCTAAAATGGGGAGATTGAGATTTTGAAAACAGGAAAATGCAGAACATTTATTATTTAATTTTGAAACAATGTCTCACTCTGTCACCCAGGCTGGAGTACAGTGGCACAATCGTAACCTTGAACTTCCAGGCTCAAGCAAGTCTCTCACTTCAGCCTTGGAGTAGCGGGGACTACAGAAGCACACCACCATGCCCAGCTAATTTTATTTTTGTAGAGATGGGGCCTCACTATGTTGCCTAGGCTGGCTTTGAACTCCCAGCCTCAAGCGATTCTCCAACCTGAACCTCCAAAATGGCTGAGATTACAGGTATAAAAAAAATAAATCTCAGGACCCCAAAATCACTAAGCCAAAGAGAAAAGTCAGGCTGAGAACTGCAAAGGGCAAACCTGCCTCCCATTCTATTCCTAAATAAGATGGCTACAAAGATTAAAAAAAAAAAAAAAAAGCTGCATACTTCCCATACAATTTGTCCACAAAAAAATTCCTTGTGGACAAAGGACAGACAGAACTCAAAGCCATCCCTCTGCTCACAGGAGACAAATGCACAGCCGATTGCTTCTTTTGATTCAGTGGAAACCTAATCAAAAACTCAAAATAATGCAACCATTTGTTCCTTAATCTACCTGGAAGCCCCCCTCCCCACTTTGAGTTGTCCCACCTTTCCAGACCTAATCAATGTACACCTTACATATATTGATTGATGTCTCATGTCATCCTAAAATATATAAAACTAAGCTGTGTCCCAACCACCTTGGGCAAATGTTTTTAGGACCTTCTGAGGCTATATCATGGGTGCATCCTTTTTGTTTGTTTTTGTTTGATTTTTTGGGACAGAGTCTCAGCTCTGTCACCCAGACTGGAGTGCAGTGGCGCGATCTTGGCTCACTGCAACCCCCACCTCCTGGGTTCAAGCAATTCTCCTGTCTCAGTCTCCTGAGTGGCTGGGACTACAGGTTTGCGCCACCACACCTGGCCGATTTTTGTATTTTTAGTAGAGACAAAGTATCACCATGTTGGTCAGGCTGGTCTTGAACTCCTGACCTCATGATCCGCCTGCCTAGGCATACAGGCAGGAGCCACCATGCCCAGCGGTTGCATCCTTAACCTTTGCAAAATAAACTTCGTAAATTGATTGACACTTGTCTTAGAAACTGAGGGACTTCTCTTCCCAGTCCGAGAGGGGTGTGGTTTCAAAGGCAGGAGTTTCCCGGCTCCACACCTCCATCCGGGAAGCAAAGGGGTTTCAAATGTAAAGTTCTTTCTCTGGGTTTCCCGGAGGCACAGGCTAAGTGGGGAAAGCCAGGTGGGCACCTTTGTCCCAAAAAACCCGCTGAAAGCTCTGGGAGGAGGGGCCTCTGTAACTCAGAGTTGTGGACCAAGTAGCCAATCTGGTATCAGTGTCAAAGATCAATCACTCCAGAGGAAGTTTGAAAGAACTCTCATTGGACGAGAACATGAATGGGGAGGAAATAACTCAAGGGTTAAACCTCCAGCTGTTCCTACCTATAGGGATTCCTTCTCTGGGTCCCCTCCCACGACAGCGTGGGAGCTGTCTTTCTTTCTCTCTCTCTCTCTCTCTCTGTCTAATAATTCACTTTTCCACAAAACTCTTTGGGTCCACGATGTTTATTTGAACGGCAAACTCATCGCACCTCCAGGGTCCCTTTCCCCATTCTTTGGGATTAGCAAGGCTAAGAACCTCTTCAGAATGGGCAGTTGAATACACTCCCCCAGTTACATCTTTCAGTGAGCCAGACAGGAGAACATTGGACTTCAGAGTGGTGAGTGATATTGGACCCCTTTTGCTTGCTAATCTGTCCTTTCCCTTCTTTTAGATTTGTTAAGGAGGTAAAAACCAGGTGCCCGTCAGCCATCTAAGTGCAAATAGCATGGCCGTTGGTCTAAAGACACGGGCGTCAGGCTTTCTGGGAATGGACTCTCTAATCTCGGCTCTTTGGGACTGGGAGCGTTGGTCAGCCCTGAACCAGCTTCCGTTTCTTACTGTTCTTTCTTTCTCTGGACCAAGCTGCCATTCGGAACTCCCGGTTCAGCCTGGTTGGAGGAAAGGGTGGTGGTCCTGAACTCCTGGTTCAGTCCAGTTGATGTCATCCCACTTAGACCTCCTAAGAAAAAGCCGCCTATGTGAACCACACCCAACCTTTCAGACCCCAACCTCCTGGGTCCAGATTTCCATAAGGTAAATTTCTTCCTGGCTCTTTCCTCTAAGATATTTCCTACACAGGAGGCTATTACCCTTCTTGCTAGGACTTTGAGGCTCTTAGGGTGGCAGTTCAGGGACCCTTGACTGTGGTGTCCTCAGGCTTATGCCTATGAAGACCTCTTCCTACAGGATAAATGCACAAGACCAGTTCCCATAGTTCACAGTGGTAGGTTATGTCCTAACAGAGCCAGATTCTATTGTGTTTTTTTGTCACCCACAATTTCCCAATCCAACTGAGTGGTGCCAGAATCCAATGATGTATAATTTTTCTTGCCAAGGATTGGCTCTCTGTACAGCAGAATTTCTCCATCTAGAATACCATAGTCTGGCCTGGTCCGAGGCTCAAATAGTTAATTACAGGCCCCACAACCCTAGGGCTTATTCCTATAGTGAAGAATGGGGTGGGGGAGAAGGCCCGGGTCCTGAGGGCATTGTTCCAGCCCTGGCCAGGCAGCTAGCCATTACCTTCTTTAAGATTGTTGTGCTTAGACATCCCTCCCAAGGAGTTTATCCTCCTAGGGAAGTTTAATGGTCAGGCCTATGTTAATCGAACTCTTGCTAGGGAATATTGGCACCCATCACCCAAGACTCACTGGCCTAGTTCTTCAAGGATGCAACAGTAGAGGGCCACTAAGCCCAGCAGTCCCCATGTCCTTATAGTGGCCCATAAGGACATTAGACAGTGAGGGTGTGCCCATGATGCCGGTAAGCATGATTAAATCCAGCACATGGTGGGGGCCAGAAGATGATCATACATCTAGGGCACAAAGAAACTACAAGGTGCTATAACTGGGGACACACCAAGGCCAGCAGTTCCCAGGAATAACCAGGGATGCAGGCATCCCAGTGTTCAATTTCAGATGGGTGCTACTCTTTCCAAGGCAAAATCACCCTTAAAGTGTATCCTGGATAACTGGGACCAATTTGACCCACAACCTTTGAAGAAGTGTTTTCTGCCAAACACCGTGGCTGCGATACTCTCTACCGAATGGAGAAACCTGGCCTCCTAAGGGAAGCATAAATTATAACACCATTCTACAATTAGACCTGTTCTGTAAGAAGAAAGGTAAATGGATTGAGGTCCCCTATGTGCAAGTTTTCTTTTCTCTAAAAGATAATCCTCAGCTACGTAAGGCTTATAATCTATGCCCTAGTGGTCCCTCCTCAGAACTACCCCCATATTTAGGGCTCCCTGTAGCTCCCCCTCCACCGATGCTGACCAGGTCTTCTCAGCTCCTATAACCCAAGAGGAGTCAGGGAAGGCCAAAGCAGCCAAGTCACCTCAGGCTACTAGGATGCCCCAGCTCAGCCCCCTACAGGCAGTAAGAAGAGAATCTGGCCCAACCAAAGTACATACTGTACCCCCTTTTCACTTTCTGACTTAAAGCAAATCAAGGCAGACTTAGGAAAATTTTCAGATGACCTGGACAAGTACATAGATGTTCTGCAGGGCCTGTGTCAGCCCTTCTAATTAGATTGGAAAGATATCATGTTATTGCCTAGACCCTAACCAGCAATGAGAGACAGGCTGCTCTATCAGTGGCTCAAGAGTTTGGGGACACCTGGTACCTTAGTCAAGTACATGACCAAATGATGCCAGAAGAGAAGGATAGATTCCCTACAGGTAGCAAGCAGTCCCTAGCATGGACCCTCACTGAGATTCTGATTCAGAACATGGGGCCTGGAGTTGTAGGCACTTGTTGACCTGCATACTTGAGGGATTAAGGCGAACTAGAAAAAAGCCCACATATTATGCAATGTTATCCACCATAACTCAAGGAAAGGAAGGAAACCCAACAGCCTTCCTTGAGTGGATTTGGGAGGTCTTAAGAAGGTATACACCCCTGTCACCAGACTCCATCGAGCGTCAGCTAATACTAAAAGACAAATTTATTATGCAATCAGCAGCTGACATTAGGAGGAAGCTCCAGAAGGTGGCCCTGGGGCCAGAACAGAGTCTAGAATTATTACTAAATCTAGCAACCTTGGTGTTCTATAATAGAGACCAGGAGGAACAGGTTGAAAGGGACAGGAGGGACAAGAGAAAGCCGCAGCCCTACTCATGGCCTTCAGGCAGGCAGACCCAAGGGGCTCGGAAGAGAGAAAGGCTTGGGTTAGCTGCCAGTCTGGCACAGCTTCCTACCACTGTGGCCTATCAGGACACTTTAAGAGAGATCATCCCCAGGGAACGGACCACCTCCTCATCCTTGTCCACTGTGCCAAGGGGATCACTGGAAGGCACACTGTCCCGGGGGATCAAGGTTCCTAGGGCCTGAGGTGGCTAACTGGATGATCCAACAGCAGGACTGAGGGTGGTTGGGGCAAGTGCCAGCACAAGCCATCACCCTGAACAAGCCCCAGGTAAAGCTAACCATAGAGGGCCAGGAAGTTGATCTCCTCCTGGACACTGGCATGGCCTTCTCACTTTTGCTTTCCTGTCCTGGATGTCTGTCCTCCAAGTCTGTAACTGTCCGAGGAGTCCTAGGACAAGCATTCTCCCGATATTTCTCCCAGCCCCTAGGCTGTACCTGGGGAGATGTGCTCTTCTCCCATGCCTTCTCATCATGCCAGAAAGTCCCACTCCCTTACTAGGGTGGGACCTGTCAGCGCAGCAGGAGCCATTATCTATATGAACATCATCAGGGAGGAAATCCCTCTCTGCTGCCCATTATTTAAAGATTAATCCCAACGTTCAGGCAATGGAGGGACAATTTGGGCAGGTAAAGAATGCCTGCCTGGGAAAATGTGGCACATATACACCACGGAATATTATGCAGCCATCAAAAATTATGAGTTCGTGTCCTTTGTAGGTACATAGATGAACCCGGAAACCATCATTCTCAGCAAACTGACAGAAGAGCAGAAAATCAAACACTGCGTGTTCTCACTCATATGTGGGTATTGAACAATGAGAACACAGGGACAGGGGGGGGGGAGCATCACACACTGGGGTCTGTTGGGGGGAAATAGGGGAGGGACAGTGGGGGGTGGGGAGTTGGGGAGAGATAGCATGGGGAGAAATGCCAGATATAGGTGAAAGGGAGGAAGGCAGCAAATCACACTGCCACGTGTGTACCTATGCAACAATCTTGCATGTTCTTCACATGTACCCCAAAACCTAAAATGCAATTTAAAAAAATGAAAAAAAAAAAAAAAAAAAAAAAAAATAAAAAAAAAAAAAAAAAAAAAAAAAAAAAAAGAATGCCTGTCCAACTCGAATAAGGCTAAACTATCCCACCTCTTTTCCTTACAAAAGACAGTATCCCCTAAGACTGGAAGCCAAAAAGGGGCTACAGGATATTGTAAGGAACCGAAAAGCTCAGGGTCTAGTAAGGTTCTGTAACAGCCCTTGTAATACTCTAATTTTAGGAGTACAAGAACCTAATGGACAATGGAGGCTGGTACAGGATCTCAGGCTTATTAGTGAAGCTATGATCCCTTTATGCCCAGCCATATACAACCCATACACCTTGCTTTCTCAAATACCAGGAGAGGCACAATGGTTTACAGTCCTGGACCTTAAGGATATCTTTTTCTGTGTTCCATTACATCCTGACTCACAGTTTCTGTTAGACTTTGAAGATCCTTTAGACCAGAAATCTCAGCTCACCTGGACAGTGTTACCCCAGGGCTTTCAAGATAGCCCCCACCTATTTGGCCAGGCTCTAGCTCAGGACCTTAGTCATTTTTCACATCCAGGTACCCTGGCTCTTCAATATATGGATGACTTGCTTTTAACTGCTAACTCAGAAGCCCAGTGTCAGCAGTCCACATAGGACCTCCTAAACTTTGTAGCCACCTGTGGATATAAGGTTTCCAAATCAAAAGCCCAACTTTGTAGGCAAGAGGTTAAATACCTAGGGCTTGTCTTGTCTAAGGACACTTGGGCCTCTGATGGAGAACATCTCCAACCCATACTGGCCTTCCTCCATCCAAAGACCTTAAAACAGTTGCGGAGATTTTTAGGAATAACTGGTTTCTGCCGATTGTGGATTCCCAGATACGGTGAAATGGCCAAACCCCTATACACTGATTAAGGAAACCCAAAAGGCTAACACCCATTCAATACAATGGGATCCTATAGTTGAGGTAGCCTTTCAGACCCTAAAGCAGGCACTACTGCAGGCTCCAGCTCTAAGCCTTCCTATAGGGAACAACTTCTCCCTATATGTGATGGAAAAGTCAGGAGTGGCACTGGGGGTTCTCACCCAGACTTGGGGGACCACGCCATAACCAGTGGCATACCTAAGTAAGGAAATTGATGCAGTAACAAAAGGCTGGCCATTTCGCTTGCGGGTCGTAGCCACGGTGGCTATACTGGTCACAGAAGCTGTTAAAATAGTGCAATGGAAAGATCTAACTTATAGACTTCACATGATGTAGCTGGAATTCTGGCCTCTAAAGGAGGCTCATGGCTGTCTGACAACTGCTTACTCAAATATAAGGCCTTAATGCTCAAGGGGTCTGTACTTCAGCTGCGCACATGTGCAGCCCTCAGTCCGGCTACTCTTCTTCCTGAGGAAGGGGTAGACAAAGAACATGACTGTCAGCAGGGTATAGCCCAAAACTATGCAGTTCGAGAGGATCTCTTAGAAACTCCTCTAGCCAATCCTGACCTTGACCTGTACACTCATGGAAGTTCATCTATGGAAAATGGAGCTTGAAAGGCAGGATATGCAGTAGTCAGTGATCAAACAGTGCTTCAAAGTAATTCCCTTCTTCCTGGAACTAGTGCCCAGCTGGCAGAACTAGTAGCCCTCACTCAAGCTCTAAAATTAGGAAAACGAAAAAGAATAAACATATATACAGATTTCAAATGTGCTTACCTGGTTCTCCACGCTCATGCTGCCATATGAAAGGAAAGGGAATTCCTTACCTTGGCAGGAACTCCCATTAAATATCATAAGGAAATTTTAAACTTATTACAAGCTGTCCAAGAACCCAAAGAGGTAGCAGCCTTACACTACCAAGGTCACCAGAAAGGAAATGAGAAAGAAGCAGAGGGAAATCGCCGAGCTGACCTAGAGGCAAAAAGGGCAGCTAGACAAGAATTTATAGAAGGACCTTTAATATGGGAAAACCCTCTCCAGGGAACTAGACTTCAATACTCACCAGAAGAGGTAGAGTGGGCAATCTCCCAGGGACATAATATTTGTCCTTCAGGATGGCTAGCTACTGAGGAGGGAAAAGTAGTCATACCTGCTGCCAGGCAGTGGGAGGTACTTAAAACCCTACATCAAACCTTCCATATGGGTATAGAGAACACATATCGAATGGCCAAATCTACATTTATAGAAAAATGTCTCTTCAAGGCTATCCAACAAATAGTCAAAGGATGTGAAATATGCCAGAAAAATAATCCTTTGGCACATCACAAAGTTCCTCCTGGGGAACAGCGAACTGGTCATTACCCAGGTGAGGACTGGCAAATGGGCTTTACCCATATGCCTAAGTCTCGGGGATATCAATACCTGTTAGTATGTGTAGATACCTACGCAAACTGGGTCGAGGCTTTCCCCTGTAGAACAGAAAAAACCAAAGAGGTAATAAGAGTCCTGATTAATGAAATAATCCCTAGATTCAGACTCCCTCGCTGTCTTCAAAGCGATAACGGCCCTGCCTTCAAAGCTGCAGTGACCCAAGGAATTTGCCAAGTGTTAGGAATACGGTATCATCTCCACTGTGCTTAGAGGCCTTAGTCCTCAGGGGAAGTGGAGAAGATGAATGAAATTCTTCAGAGACACCTAAAGAAACTGGCACAAGAAACCCACCTCCTGTGGCCTTCTCTATTACCAATAACACTCTTAAGGGCTCGAAACTTTCTTCAGAAAACAGGACTCAGCCCTTATGAGATGCTTTATGGATGGCCCTTTCTTACTAATGATCTTGAATTAGACAAGGAAACAGCAGAGCTAATAAAATATATAACCTCCCTGGCTAAGTACCAACAGGCTCTTAGACCTTACCTGAAGGACAACCTAGGGAACAGGGGAAAGAGTTGTTCTGCCCTGGAGACCTAGTGCTTCAGTCTCTCCCCTCAGACTCTCTCCCTCTCTAGGCACATCTTGGGAAGGACCGTTTTCAGTTATTCCGTCTACCCCAATGGCAGTTAAGGTGCTGGGAACTGACTTGTGGATTCATCACACTCGGCTGAAGCCTTGGACATCTCCTGAAGAAAATCTTAGGCCCTCTACTCTACAGCCTGAAGTTCCAGGAAATGACCCTTTGTACACCTGCAAGCCATTAGAGGATCTACCTTTGCTCTTCCAACAAGATCCCCAGGAAAGTAACTACTCATGAGTCTAACTTGCATCCTGGCATTAACAGGACTATCACTCTTAACCTTACTATTTGCGACCAGACTCTATGCGATTGCCCTTACAGACTGGCCTAATAGCTCTTCTCCCCTCCTTCCTAGTGCCTGTCCCCCACCATGACAATGTACACCGACTCTCAGGTGCAGAGTCTTCTCTTGACAAGGCCACACCATTCTCAAACCCCAATTATTCCTTTCATAGTAGGGGGTGGCGGAATAATAGAAGGACTCATTACTGGCATTGGAGGAATTACTACCTCTACTCAGTTTTACTATAAGCTATCTCAGAAGCTAAATGATGACATGGAAAAAGGTTGCTAATTCTCTCTGCAGAGGCAGCTCTCTCTGCAGAAGCAGCTTAACTCTAGCTGCCATGGCTCTTCAAAATAGAAGGGCCCTGGATCTGCTAACAGCAGAGATCTGTCTCTTTTTCGGAGAAGAATGATGCTACTTTGTAAGCCAATCAGGTATTGCCTTAACCAAAGTTAAAGAACTCAGGGATCAATCGAACACAGGGCTAAAGACTTCCAAGAAACAGGATCACAGAGCTTGTTTAACTAGTTGACCGGGCTCTACCTTCTTCTAGGCCCGTTTATAATCATTCTACTATTGCTGGCCTTCAGGCCTCTCATCTTTAACCTTGTTGTCAAATTCATTTCTTCTAGAATTAAGGCCATGAGGCTACAAATGGTCCTGCAAATGGAACCCCAAGAACTCCTTGGCTCGTGAGTTCTATCATGGACTTCTGGATCAACCTGCACCCCTGGAAGACTCCCCTCTGGAGGAAACCTCAACTGCAGGGCCGCTTTCATGCCCCAATTCAGTGGGAAGTAGTTAAACAGCGATTGACACCTGCGTCCCAACAGCAGTTGGACGTTCCTGCTGAGGGGGGTACTGAGGGACTTCTCTTCCAGGATCCGCGAGGGGTGTGGTTTTAAAGGCAGGAGTTTCCTGGCTCCACGCCTCCATCTGGAAACCAGAGGGGTTTCAAATGTAAAGTTCTTTGTCTGGGTTTCCCTCTCTCAGGCTAGGTAAGGAAAGCCAGGTGGGCTTCTTTGTCCCAAGAAAACCCACCAAAAGCTCTGGGAGGAGGGGGCTCTGTAACTTAGAGTTGTGGACCAAGTAGCCAATCCAGTATCAGAGGAAGTTTGAAAGAATTCCTCTCATTGGACAAGAACATGAATGGGGAGGGAATAACAAGGGTTAAAACTCCTGCTGCTTCTACCTATATGGATTCTTTCTCTAGGTCCCCTCCCATGACAGCGTGGGAGCTGTCTTTGTCACTCTCTGACTAATAAATTGCTTTTCCACAAAACTCTTTGGGTCCATAATATTTATTTGAATGGCAAACTCACTGCACCTCTGGGGCCCCTTTCCCCATTCTTCGAGGTTAGTGAGGCTAAGAACCTCTTTGGAATGGGGAGTTGGATGTGCTCCCCCAGTTACAATACTGTTTGGTTTACCCAGGCATGGGCCACCATGCGTGGCAAGAAGAATCTTTAAAAAACCTGTAAGATCTGCTTCATAATATATATATGTCTATATATATTAAGTGTATGTGATATTTTCTACCAAAATATATGAAAAACGCTCTGATTAATTTGCTTGAAGAAAACCTAAGCATTTAGATCAAATATTTGAATGCCTTTCAGTTTACGTGATTTTAGTAAATCATTGGTAAATAGAACTAGTTTATTACTATTGTTTTAATAAAAGCAACTGTGTCTTGTGATCAGGAAAATATTCATGTATTTAACTTTAGAGTTTGTGCTTAGGTAGCAGCTTCCTAACACTTGCATGCTATAAAAAGTTAACAGGGAAATAACTTAAATGATGGCTAGCCTTGTTTAATGAGCAATTCAAGAATTATTGTTAAGAATGAATAGACTAGGTGCATATAGACAGGATAAAAGTTTATGAATAAAATTTTCATGGTTTCAAAAATATTTTTTAAGTAACTTAAAGTTGTGTTATAATTAAGTAATAGATGCTCATGAAATGTCTGAATCATTTCTAAGTATGATAAATACTAAAACATTAATTGCTCCACATAAGTTTTAAGTTTGTTTTTGGCTTCTTAAATTGCATAAAAAGACAAAATGTATTTAGGCTTGTTTGTAAATATGTCCTATTCCACATAGAAAAATTGTATTTTAGCCAGGTACAATGAATGGCAAATGCTTGTAATCCCAGCTACCTGGGAGGCCGAGGCAGGAGGATCACTTGAGACCAGGAATTTGAGCCCAGCTTGTGTAACAGAGACCCTATCTCTAAAAGAAAAAGAAAAAAAGAAAAAGTGTACCTTCAGGAAGCACATATTTCTAGAAATTATTGAATGGTGCTTGTCTATAGAATTGATTTGCAACTGCTAAGGATTAAAAATTATAATTAGTATATATAATTAAAACTACTAAAAATAAAGAGAGCAGCTGTATACTAAGTAGGAAAGTGAGAGTGTTTTCATTGAGAAAACTTACAAGGAAGGCATAAAGGTATGATTTTTTCTCTTTGGGAAAGAAGTAATTTTGTCTAATTTTGAGATTTAGCGATTGTTTGAAAATATGGATTTAGGAAATAAATAGAAGCAAGGAAAGAGGGAATCAGTAAACAGCAGAAAGAGGGATTTTGTGTTTTCTCAAGATAATTTCCTATGCTACACACTGTCTTTATTAGGTCTCTGATTACTTAAGGAAATGGAGTTAAAGGATTAACTGTTTTAAAAGAATCAGAAATCTTTCCATTTTAAGAAGCCATTAAGCCCCATTATTCTTTTTTGTCAGTTCATTCAGTCTCATGTAAAAAATTTTTGTTCTGTTTGATCTTGGTTAGCAGTTTCATAAACCCATCAGTTTCTTCATTAGAGTTCTAGAAATTCTTACCCAGTCCAATGGCATCTAAAAATAAACAAAAAGCCTCTAAGTTATCAGAAACCTGTACTTGAAATGTCTGAATCATTTCTAAGTATGATAAAATACTAAAACATTAATTGCTGTTTTGAGTTTATTTTTGGCTTCTTACATTGCACAAAAAGACAAAATGTATTTATGTTTGTTAGTAAATATGTCCTATTCCACATTAAAATTCCACATGCAACTTTTTGGTTGGTTGTTTTGTTTTTCCATTTAGGGTCTGGTTCTGTTGCCCAGGCTGGAATGTGGTGGCATGATCTCAGTTCACTGCAACTTCTCTCTCCCAGACTCAAGCCATCCTCCCACTTCAGCCTTTCAAGAAGCTGCGACTACAGGAGCAAGCCGCCATGCCTGGCTAATTTGTTGTTGTTGTTGTTTTCTTTGTAGAGACAGGGTGTATTAGTCCATTTCCACGCTGCTGATAAAGAGATACCCGAGACTGGGCAATTTACAAAAGAAGGACGTTTGTTGGACTTACAATTCCACATGGCTGGGAAGGTCTCACAGTGATGGCTGAAAGTTAAAGGTACGTCTCACATGGTAGTAGGACAAGAGAAGAGAACTTGTGCAGGGAAACTCCCCTTTTTAAAACCCTCAGATTTGTGAGACTTATTCAATATTATGAGAACAGCACAGGGAAGACCTGCCCCGTGATTCAACTACCTCCTACCAGGTCCCTCTCATATACACATGGGAATTCAAGATGAGATTTGGGTAGGGACACAGCCAAACAATATCACAGGGTTTTGCCATATTGCCTAGGCTGGTCTCGAATTATGACTTGAGCAATCATTTTGCCTAGGCCTCCCAAATTGCTGGGATTACAGGTGTGAGCCACTTCCCCCAGCCTTGCAACTTCTCTTAATTAAAACTCTGGTTAAAGGAATAATAATTATTTCAGAGTGAACTGTGATGCTATTTTTTATTGTTTTGAAAGTTTATTTTTGACAAACTTCCTAAAACCAAATTATAAAATTAAGTCTTTTTGACCTTGAGCCAGCTGTTGGACAGTCCAGAGGGCCCCTGGAAATGCAACAGAGAGATACTAAACAGATTAAGCAGCTTATTTGATTCATAAAATTACATGAGTAACTTTGTCAAATGAGAAATGCAATTTAATATTCATCGAGTTATATTTGTATGTCTTCAGGGAGGTTCATAAAAAGAATAGAAACAACTCTGGCAAGCGCAGGTGTCTGATAACTTAGAGTTTTTGTTTTTCATCTTTTATTTTTTTAGATACCATTAGACTGGGTAAGAATTTCTAGAACTCTAATGAAGAAACTGATGGGTTTATGAAACTGCTAACCAAGATCAAACAGAACAAAAATTTATTACATGAGACTGAATGAACTGACAAGAAAGAATAATGGGGCTTAATGGTTTCTTAAAATGGAAAGATTTCTGATTTTTTTAATGTTTTATTATCGTGACTTAAGGGAACTTTTTTCTTTTAAGCTATCTATAGCTTATAGCAATTTGCTAACGCATACTTTTGTAAACAAAAATTGAAACATTTGTTTTTGTTCCCTACCTGATTCCTCCAAAACTCAGAAAATAATTCATGAGCATTCTTATTTTTATTTATGACAATATGGTTATTTGCATAAATTCAACAAGAATCTGTTCTCTTTAACATGATACAGTTGAAAACACTGACTATATTACCAAGGCTTGACTGGAATGTCATTTGAAAACATGCAGAGAATGTCTGGCTTTAAGGGCAAAGTCTGATGTCTGCCTCGGCTTGACTTCCTGGCATCAAGAGGTTTTTAAAAGTCCAGTCTGAGATTTCTTGTAAAAATTATTGGCAAAGCAAATTTAAAAGGAGCCTATATGGTTATTCTTGCTGTACTTATACAAATAATTAGACCAAGTTTGAGAAAGCTTATTTTACAAACAAATTGGTGTTACTGTGATTATTTTTAGTAAAGCGGAGGTGACAATACAGAGAAAAATTATGTTTCAGAAGAAAACCATAGTATACATGTTGTTAGATCATATCCCTGTTCATTGTTGTCAAGTTTTTATTATTTATTTAGGATTTTATTATTTATATAGGAATTTAAGATCTTAAATTTCTATCATTTACTTCATTATCTGGCTACAACTCTCCAACCAAAAATAAAAACTGCTGAGCTGGACAACCTGACATAAGTTTCAGGGATCAAGTCTCATGCCTGATGTGTGGATCACATGGAGAGCTCACCAGAATACCCAGTGCCACAACCCAAGAAGGGAATCATGGGAACCCTGGTTTACAGTCAGTGGGCCAGAAGCTCGGGTCAAAATCTGAGTTAGTAATTGGCATGTGAAATGGGGTCAGGCTCCTAGGACTGAGCCTTCAACCTATCCTGAGCCCTCAGCCCAACTTTACCTGGCTGTCTCCAGGTAAACAGGATCAGAATTGAATCTAATAGTAGGATACCTAGCTGGTGTTTGCTGCATAGTTGCTTGATTGGCATGTGGAGAAAAGCCCCCACTCAACTGGTGTCAGAAGTACTGTGTGATTGTGAGTAGAGAGTAGGGAAACATACTTAGGTTTTTCCCATATATATATATCCACACAAATACGTATGCTAATCTTAGTAAATTCTTTTCATCTCATTTGATTTCAAGATAATGAAAGTTGTGTTCTTATTGCTACTTATTAATAGGAAGTATCTCATATTAATCCAGAAAACAGTGTTTATCATTCTCTCTTCTAAAGTAATTTTCATTTTCTCTCATTTAGTTTTCACATGATAGCGTAATGGAGCTATAATTCCAAGGATAATTTTATGTAAATGTAGTCTATTTAGAAGTGAAATTCCCAAGTCAATTGTTTCCTTTCATTTCTAGACAGTACTTGAGTACTATTTCTAGATAGTACTTGAGTTGGTGGTGTTAACCATTTCTCCAAAACATGAATGGGGAATGCCCACATAGGAATTCTATGTGGGTAGTCCTGTCACTGGAGACATTTGAAACACAAATTCCATTTCTATAGATCAAGGATAAATCACACTAGTGGTAAAACTAATATGTTTACAAAACAAATTTTGATTTAAACAAACCAACAAAATTCCATTTGATGGCTCTCATTGTACTTAGGTAAAATCTAATCCCCTCCTGGTGACTCCCAAGGTCCTGCTTGGACTAGGCCATCCAGCTGGCATCTAGTGTTCCTGCTTCAGCTCCTCAGGTGCAAGCTCCTCCCTGTTCATGGCCCCCTCTCAGTTGGAAGCCCTTATCTCACTCTTTCATCTAACCCTCTTTCATCTCAGGTTTTAAATGCTGTGTCCCTGGAGAAACTTTCATTGACTTCCCACTCAAAACCGTTCCTCCTGTACCTCTTTTTCATCATACTTTTCAACTCATTATTAAACGTACTTATTTCAACATGCATTGTGTCATTTGTGCTGTGATGATTTGTTGACTGTGCATGTTCATCCCAGAGCTCCGTTTTCTTTTCTGTATCCAGTGTTTTTCAGGCAGAGGGTTGGGTGCACTTATGGAGTCTGGAGGAACAGTTCTTTGTGCAGTTTATTAGGTTATGCCTGATAATGATGCTTAACAGTCTCCAAACCTCAGTGGTCACAACAAACATTGATATCTCCCTCATGGGCCTGGTGCTCAGCTGGGCTCGGGGCTCCGGTCTGCTCTGCTCTCTCACTGGTGTTTCTGGTTTGAGGGCCCAGGTGCAGGGAAGTCTGTTTGCCTGAGTATGCATTCTCCCGGTGAATGGCATGAGCAGAGGAGAGTGAGGGAACACAGAATGATTCTTAACACCTCACCCGGGATTGGCACAATCTCCTATCTGCTCACATTCCTCTGGTCAAAGAAGTTTTTATGACCTAAAGTCAATTTTATGACTTTAGGTCATAAAAATTGGGTGCTAAATGTTGGTAATATGTCTGCTGTGGTCTGAATGTTTGGGTAACCCCAAAATTTATATGTTGAAATCCTGACCCCCCACAAGGTAACAGTATTAGAAGATGGGAGGTGATTAAGACTCTACCATAACAAATGGGATTAGTGCCCTTATAAAAGAGGCCTGAGAGAGGCTTCTCACCCTTCTACCATGTAAGATTACAATGAGGAACTATACATCCATGAGAATGGAACGTCACCAGACATTATATTTGGAAGTGCCTCAACCTTGGCCTTTCCAGCCTCCAGAAGTAAGGAAAATAAACTTTTATAGTTTACAAGCCACTCCATAGTATTTTGTTATAGCAACCTGAAGACACTAAGACAATATCTCATGCTCTGTGAAAACTCTAAACTGCTCCTTGGTGCTGAATCTCTACCGTCACCCCCATTGAGAACCTTTTTCTTTGCCTGGCACATAGGAGGCACAGAATGAATATTTGGTGAAAAATTAACTTTGCCAAATTGCCCTCCAATAACTGTTGTAAAAACTTACTGAATAGGGAATGCTATTGGCATTTGTCCTTTAAAAATTTAATGTCCTTTAAACATTCATTATTTTTTCCATACAAAAAGATACCAGACTTTAACTTTTCAGAATAAGTTTTTTTTTTCTAGACATTCAGTGACAATTCTTTTAGAAATTATCTATTCAAGTCTTATGCTCATTTTTTCTACTAAATTTTTCTTCCTCATTTGGAAGAATTCTTGTCACAGGTAACAAATATTTTTCCAGTTTGCCTTTTAAATATTTTTATGGTTTTTTGGCAGGCAGACATTGTTAATATTTATATAGCCTCATCTCTCACTGTTTTTTTCATGGCCTGCTGAAGCACACATTTTCACTGGCAATATGATGGTGCATCAAATGGACAGACTGTAATGTACTTAACCAGTCCCTTATTATGGGCTATTTATACAGTTTATAGGTTTTTTTTCTTATCAGTAACATTGTGATGAAGATCTTATATTAGCCCTAAAAGTGGAAGCATCGTATCAAAGGATATTTTTTAAGTTCTTAATATATTTTGCCAAATTACTATTGAAATCTTACTCCCTAGACCTTTTAACTCAGTTTCCCCAAACCCCAGGACTCACATCCCAGATATCCCTTCATCCCAAGATCCACATCCCAGATCCTCATACGCCAGGCCCTGCTGCTGAAGCCCTTACTGGTCAGCCTCATGCTGAAACAAACAAGAAGAGGACTAGGAGCAGGACTGGAAAGTGTGCAGAACACCTCAGATGCTCGTTTGGCCAGCAATGCTTTCCCCTGAGGTTCTTCTACGGCATCCTTTTTGGAATTTAAGTCTCCTCTCAAATGACAGTGAAAGCCTAATCCTGGCCCCTTCATCTAAAAGTGACTCTGACTCTAGCTATTCTTTATTGTATTACACTGTGTGTGTGTGTGAGTGTGTGTGTGTGTTTTAATTGTAGAGACAGATATTTGCCATGTTTGCTAGGCTGGTCTGCAACTCCTGGGCTCAAGCAATCTGCTGGCATTGGCCTCCCAAAGCTCTGGGATTACAGGTGTGAGCTTTCACACCCAAACTACACTGTTTCCCTCCCCTCAGTAGCACCTGTTTCTCCCTGATATTATCTTATTAATTAAATGTTTAATTTCTATGAGTAATTATCCCATTTGGTGTGTTGATCGTGATATCTCCAGCACCAGGAACAGTTTCTGGCACAGAGCAACTCTTCTCAAATTGACTGTTCATTGGGAGCCTGTGAAGGTTTGAAAATCCTATTCCCCACCCCACCACCAAAAAAACAGAATTGTTTAATTATTAAATCACTTTACCCAAAAATGTAAATATCATTTTCTCCTGGAGACAGAGAATATAGCAGATATTCTCGAGCTTGTTTATTCACTACTGTGTAGTTTAGTCCTTGTCAAATTATTCTAAATGTAGCTAATAGAGCATGATTGTATAAACTATGGAAGTCATTAAAATTTTTTGATAAAACTATCATTTTTTTTGAAAAATGTATTGAAAGAGCTCATCCAAGTCTGTGTGTATACACCCTGTGTTTTTTTAAACCTTCGGACGTAGAAGGGGTTTAAGTCTGTTTGCACTGCTTGTGCCTCCATTATTTTACTGTAGAAATGTGACATGCTAAGTATAGGATGGTGCATTATAAAATTGTACTGCTTAAGAATAGACCAGCATGCCATTAAGAATTTTTAGGGAGAACTCATTTAACCTATGAGCTCTTAGTTTGTCTATGGATTTTGAATTTTGTATGCCGCTGTGATCTATAAATAAACCAACCCATAATGAAGTCATTATTCACTACTGTGCTGTATATAAAACAATATGTTCCAAGGTAAAAAATTCAATATTCATGCATCTCCCAGCCCAGTTAAATTAGAATTGCTGAGGGTAGACTCCAGGTGATTCCAATGTACAGCCAAATTTGAGAGCTACTAATGTAGAAGTAACTCTGCAATTTGTTGGATGGATGGATGGATAGATGGGAGGTTGGATGGATGGATGGATGGATGGGTGAGTTAAAAAACATGGGGAATGAGAAACGTGGGGCTCTAGTTCCAGCACTACCTCAAATGTGCTGTGTGACCTAAGCTGTGTCACTCAGCTTTACTGAACACCCACTGTTGCACTACATGTCTTTTTAACTTCCCTTCTTGCTTTACGATTTCATCATTCCCCTTTTTGGTCATAGCAAGAGCCCAGAGTAGAAGGAATGAGAGAAGCCTGGAGACAGAATAATTGAGGCTTTATAGAAAACTTCCTCCAGAACAAAGCTAAGCCTAACAGGAAGCTCTTTACTAAGTGAATTAGGCCATTCTCACATTGCTACAAAGAAATACCTGAGACTGGGTAATTTTTAAAGAAGAGGTTTAATTGACTTACAGTTCTACAGGCTTTTCAGAAAGCATGGTGCCAGCATTTCCTTGGCTTCTGGGGAGGCTTCTGGAAGCTTACAATCATGGTAGAAGGTGAAAGGGGAGCAGACTCGTCACATGGCGAAAGCAAGAGCAAGAGAGAGAGGGTAAGGTGCTATACTTTTAAACAGCCAGATCTCGTGATGAGTGACTTACTACGTATCACGAAGATAGCACCAGGGGATGGTGCCAAACCATTCATGAGAAATCCACCCGAGGGATCCAGTCACCTCCCATCAGGCCCCACCTCCAACACTGGGGATTAATCTGGGTGGGGCAAACAAATATCCAAACTGTATCACTATGGTACTCCTTTATCTAGGAACTGGAAAGTATTTGTGAAGCTCCAAAAATCTTGCAATTAGAAGAACATCACACAACTCTGTACTCAGTGTACAGAAGAAAGACAGAATGACTGATTTCTAGTCCTCAGATATCACACTAGGGAGATGCAATGTATGAGGGTACCTGGAGTGAAGGGAAAGGGAGAGAGATGGATTTATCTGAGAGGTTCCTCACAAGTCTCCTCTGTATTGTCTGTTCAAGGTCTTCTTCAAGACTGTGAAGGGTTTCCACTCTCAAATATGGGCTGCTCAAACTTTCTTTTACTTTTTTTTTTTTTTTTTTTTTTTTTTTTTTTTTTTTTTTTTTTTTTTTTTTTTTTTTAAGAGACAGTGTCTTGCTATATTGCCCAGGCTGAAGTGCAGTGGGATCACGATCGTGATCCTACTAATGACCAGCACAGGAATTTTGACCTGCTGTTTCTGACCTGGGCCAGTTCACTGCTCCTTAGGCAAACTTCCTCCCCGGAAGTCACTTTATTGATGTCAAACTTAGTGCAGGTACCTGATTGGCATAGCTTATTAAAGCCCAGAACTCCTGGCCTCAAGCAAGTTTCCTACCTCAGCCTCCCGAGTTGCTGGGACTACAAGCAGGTACTGCCTAGCCCTGCTCAAACTTTCTTGACTGCTATCATGCCTGTTTCACTAAGCTGTTTTTTTCTTTTTTTTCTAAGCATGCCCCATGTCCCTCAACTCTGTTACTGTCACCCTACACCTATAGTAACATAGGACAGTCTCTTACTGAGGAAGTTAGCTACACATGCTTATTTAAAACATTGCAAAAGCATTATAACAGGGGACTTGGGGTGTGGGCTGTCCGAGTCCTGTTATTCTCCAAGCCCTAGACTCCGGGCTGCTATTACATACAGCTGTTTAGGTTTGCCTGCTATGTGAGATCTTGCTACCCATTCCTAGGCATCAGTATCTATCTGGTTACTCAATAGTGGCCACAAATGATTATTACCCTCCATTCCCCCTCAACCTATACCATTTCAGCAGAGGACAGTTTTAAAGCTACAAAAACAACACATTTGGGAAGTTATGAGAATAGAAATTGAGTTTTATTAGCTTCACAAGGGGTAAGAGCTAGATGTACCACACAGAAGGGTTCCCATCTCAATACCTTAACTTGCATATTTAAATTATTCAAATTATTGGCGACCAGGGGTCGGGGATCGTGCACAGCTTTGAGTAATATCTGCTAGTTATATTTAAGAATGAAATGTTCTTAGGGCACTTCCAACTACTTGTGAGCTTTGGCTCCAGACAAACCTCTGTCTGTCAGGATAAACTCCAGAAGTACAAAAGGTGCCAAAAAAAAAAAAAAAAAAAAAGTAAAAAAAAAAACATCACTGCATACTTTTTTTTTTTTTGAAACAGTCTTGCTCTGTCACCCAGGCTGGAGTGCAGTGGTGTCATCATAGCTCGCTGCAACCGCAACCTTCCTGGCTCAAGCGATGCTCCCACCCCAGCCGGTACCGGCTAGCTGGGACCACTGACACTGGGTTACTTTTCTTATACTTTATAGAGATAGAGGTCTCATTATGTTGCCCAAGTTGGTCTCCAACTCCTGGATTCAAGTGAGCCTCTCACCTCGGCCCCCAAAATGCTGGGATTACAGGCATGTGCCACCGTGCCTGCCTACTCTTTTAAAGATGCTAGGGATGCAAAGAAGAGAGGAAAGCAAACAAAACCTTTTTGATCTCAAGGAGCTTAGTGTCTGACACTCTCCATCCCACACACATACACAGAGGGAAGGATCTCTTCTACAGCAAAAGTTTTCATGGAAGTCACCTGTTTCCTCACCGCTTAAAAAACACAAAAAGCCGGGAAGCCGTTATGGAGTGGGCGTGGGGGCCTGTGACCTTTTGTCTAGCTGCCACCCTCAGGGACCGACAAGGGGTATACCAAATAGGGGACGCGGCCGCTAAAGTGACGTGAACACAGGAGTCCGCATTCTCTGAGATGTCATTCCTCCAGGAGGACCCAGAAACCGTGAATGGGGCGGGGTGCTGGGCAAAATCCTAAGCCAAGTTTCCTGGGAACGCGATGCACTGGCCAGGACGCTGGGGAGGGCTGCGAGCGTGAAGAACCCCTTCTCAGGGGGTCCGTTCCTGGTCCGTATAGGGAGAAGGTTGTCCAAGCGCATGCTTATAAGGGCTAGAGCCGGGCGTGAATTCGGAATTCTCAAGCTCATCTGTGCTTGGACTCGGACTCTGTGCGAGGGGGTGTTCCAAGTCTGGTTCACGGAGAAACGGGACCCACCTGGGGCATCCGACGCCAGCGAGAAGGGAAGGGCGCCGAAATGCAAAATGTTTTCCAGATGCAGGAGGAACCCCTCTCCTGTGGCGCCTCGGACGAAACTTCAGAGCACCCGGCCAAAGGTCCAGAACGACGCTAGGACCCACAGCCCAGCCCACGTCTCCCAGGGCTGCTGAGGCGCAGGCGCAGTGGCGCCGCGCTGCAGCCCCAACGCGCATGCTCCGCCCGGCTGCTGCGCTCCAGGCCGGCTGCAGCAGCAGCGCCGGAGGAAGTTTCCGCTTTGCACTCCACCCCGGTAGCAGCTCCGCGGCAGGGACAGCTTCCTCCGGACGCTTGGCGGGGTTCGCTGTCGCCGTACGGCAGCCGGGTCGGATCATGGGGTTACCCAAGGGGCCGGAGGGCCAGGGTTTCCCGGAGGTAAGAACGCCTCCTTCCCTGGCAGGTCGGGGTTGCTGAAGAGAGGGCCGAGCCGCGGGGCGGCGAGGAGAGCGGGCCCCGGGTGCGTTAGGGGCGCCCCGCCCCCTTCCTCAGGTGTATCCACCTCGGGAAAGCGCCGACCCTCTTCTCGCAGTCGGGGAGTAGGTGACCCTGCGTGGGCAGGGGGCAGCGGACGGGAGGGGACAAACAAGCCGCTCCGGGGTCTCCTGGGGGCGGAGGTGGCCTTCCCAGCCCGACACCTGCCCTGTCGCAGCCCCACGCCCCGCGGGGCCCTGAGCTCCCACCTCTCCCCTCGTCCGGGACAGGCTCCCCAACCCAGCACTGCAGGGCTGGCCCCGAGAGCTGAGGCTGCTGCACGCAGGAGTCACGAGACCGCGCTCCGAGGCGGTCCGGCCTCCGGTGGTGTGAAGGGCGGTGACCTTGGAACGCCTACCGCCACCCTGCGGGGTCCTGGCGGCCAGCGCCACCTCCCTTGCTGTCGGGAGGGAATGCCACCCTCCTTGAGTTGATCCGGGCCCGGGCGGCGGGAGGAAGTTTGGGAGACTTGCGCGCACTAGGGTAGTGTCCCGTAGGGTCAGCGAGCCGCGGCGTTCAGGGTGGGACGCACTCCAGGGGTGCTGTGTGGCCGGGGGAGCTCTGGGCGGAAACGTTGCAGCTTCTCCAGAAGAGGGCCGGGTTCCTTTCCAGAGGTGTTTGTTATTAAGTACTCAGTACTAGGGAGAGGGTTATGAGTGGTTTCCGGATTCCCATGTCTGCCGGGAATACAAGGAACGTGCATTCGTTTTCTTTTGGCTGCAGATGTCACTTAACATTTCATACGTAGTTTGCATCTGTCGTTCCTTTCAGTTGATTTTACTCAAAGCCTAGTCTAGTTTACTGGATTCTGGAGAGAAATGGAATCCACCCTGCACCTGTGCCCCTCTTCTAAGGTTCTGGAGCAAGCATTGGGCAGAGTGATTGCTTGCTTGACGTAGTGAGTGGTCCCTTCACACTTAACCGCCTGTGACCAATCTTGCTCCTCTGCACTCCTCCCAAATCCTCAGTTCTTTCATATCACAAGTATCCACTAGTTGAGAGATCACTGTGTTCTGTGTCCAGAAGCTGGGAATATAGTGG
The DNA here is from genome assembly GCF_001604975.1 of Cebus imitator. Classification (NCBI taxonomy): domain Eukaryota; kingdom Metazoa; phylum Chordata; class Mammalia; order Primates; family Cebidae; genus Cebus; species Cebus imitator. The sequence continues at coordinate 875,060 of NW_016107579.1, read as the reverse complement.
TGAAAGGACAGATTTGTCTATCAGTGTGTTCTCCCAGAATGCAAGTCCATTTTGTTGTCTTAAGAAAGCCTAACAAGCGTAATGTTGTCAGAACCTCTGTATTAGTTAAAACCTTACATGCATGTTGCTTTGATGTGACTCAGGATAGTGAACAATAGTATCTGCACTGTGACATTTGAAGTTTTCTTTTTTGCCGCTTCTTTATTCTAGGCTCTCATTAAGTTTTTGCCTGGCTTTTTGCTGTAGACCCCTTTCTGGGCTCACGGGTTCTACTTTAAATCCCTCCAACCCAGTATCCTACAGTACTATCAGTGGAGGTCCTTCTGAAGAAGAAAAAAAAGGCAAACTGCTGCTGTGTGTCATTTGTTTAAACTTTGACTGACTGCTAAGAGGCCAGGTCTAATTGGTAATTGTTTTAGAAGAACCTGAGACAGTTCCTGGCAATTATGAGGTCAGGGTGAATATATTCAAATTGTTATCCTTTAGTTCAGAAGCTTGTAAATATAAATATGGATAGTCTGTGTTATCAGGCTGTCACTAGACTAGTTAATTCATTAAATTCATTCTTTTCCTTTTTTGAGACAGTCTCATTCTGTCACCCAGGCTCGAGTGCAGTGGTGTGATCTCAGTTCACTGCAACCTTTGCCTCCCAGGTTCAAGCAATTCTCGTGCCTCAGCCTTCCTAGTAGCTGGGATTACAGACATGAACCACTGCCTGGCCCAAATTCATTCTTTTTAACCCTTTACAAAGATAACTAGACTTGGCCCTGCCTTCCAGCTTACAAGAACTATAGTGCACGGAAATTGAAAATTTATTGGACTTGGTTTAAGAGCTCATTGTTGTTCATCTTTGTCAGAAATTTAGTTTTAACATCTGGATGTAATTAACCAGGCTGGTGGCTTTTTATGTCTTCAAGAGAGGGTCTTCTTTCATTCCATGCATGCCAGGCAGTGGCCCTTTTCCATTTTGTTTCTGTGTTGAACTAGTAAGTGAATTTGGAGTTAAACATACCCATTTGGTGTCTTGTGCCAAAAAGTTACTTCACAAATTATATTGTAGAAGTATACTTCTCCATTCCAGGGGTGAATGGATGGAAGCACGGTCCATGCATCTGTAGTGGGGTGGCCAGTGAGTGCCTGTTAGATAGGTGTTGAGGCAGTGATGATCCTCCTATTTTTGTTTGTTTTATGTCCTCTTCTTGGAAGTGTTTTCACGATAAGTGATGTTTTCATGGTAAATGACTGAACAAATGAAGAGTTCCTGTTTCACATCCCAGAAGTTTTAGGAAAGTACTTACGTCATTTTCTTTTTCTGCTCTAACATTTTGAACTACAGCTGCGCTTTAGCTTCTCTTTCCTTAGAGTCTTCACTTGCAGATGTTTCTCAACCATCCCAGATTTTTTGCAGAAGGGAGAGAAGGTGTGAATAATTTATATTACTTAAGAAAATGTTTATGTCCACTAGGAACTAGTGAATGCTAATCTTCAAGATCCTTAAAGGACTGGACCAGGTTCATTTCAGAGAAGGATGTAGCTCAGTGCTGTCACCTCCCCCACACCACTCCTACTCTATTGCAGGGGATTATCAGTCACTTTAATAATTCTGTATTAACTGTATTTTAATATGTATACTCCTTTTCCTGGCAGTTTATACATCAAAATAAACTTTCTGTTGTCAAGGATGTGACTACCAAAACATTTTAATACATGACTGGTTTAGGTTCATTTACTTTATGTAAGCATTAATAGATCATTAATAAGTGTGTCCTTTGAAGTTAATGCTATTTTGATACAGAGGAGTAAACCCAAGTTGATAATAATACAGTCCTCTCCTTAACCAACCAATAGTCCAGTTAGAAAGAGAAGCGTGTACATAACACTAGATATCTCACTTAGAAGAGGTTGATATTTAATTATATATACAGCATAGACTACAAATAAAATAGAAATGCAGAGGAGTGACCATTTCAGGATAGATTTGTGAGAGATGGCTTTGAATGGGAGCTGGAATATGAAAGTGATTTCTCAATAGTTAGAGAATGTCATAGCCATGAACATGTCTTGGTTGTTTTGCGGGGAGTTAAAGGATGAAGCTGAAAAGATAGTTTGGTGGCCAAAGATCTGAATGTGAAACTAAGACTTCTGGAGTTTATCTAAGAGACAGTGTGTGTGACCCATTGTTGATAAGGGCTGAGAGGGTGAGCTAAAGAGGGTTAACATGAAAGCTGTGATTTAGGAAGGGGTAAGCAAAACAAATTAACAGGGAAGAAAGATAAAGCATTTGCAAGAGCCCTGGAATGAAGTATGAGTACAAGGGAAGAGAGGACAAATGTGAGATGCATAGTAAAGGAAGACTTAACAGGCATTGTTGGGTAAGGGAGTAGTCAGGAGTATGAGAATGTGAACCGGGGTATCTTGTTGGTGCTTTATATAGAGATGGTTTTTTATTTTTTGCAGCAACGAAAGAGAGGCAAGGTAGTTCATCATGATAGTAAATACATGAAGGAGTATTAGATTATTTAGATGGATTTAAGTATTAGATAAAGTTGTGGGGGTAAAAGGAGGATATAAATTAAAAATTTTAAATCAAAACACTGATTTAAATATATTAGATGAATTTATTATTTTTAAGGCAATTCCATTAAGTAGCAATAATCACCGTTTAGTATATCTGGGTTGGCAGCCTTTCATATATTTTTCGAGATCAAAAAAGAAAGTGCAGAGAGGGATACATATTTGAATTCCCTTCTTCATTTCTATGCCTCTTGTCAGTAACTTCTGGGACCTGGACGAGCATAAAATGTTTTGTTTGTTTGTTTTTTGGAGACAGAATCTTGCCCTGTTCCCCAGGCTGGAGTGCGAGGGCACAGTTTTGCCTCACTGCAGCCTCTGCCTCCTGAGCTCAAGTGATTCTTGTGCTTAAGCCTCCTGAGTAGCTGGGATTACAGGTATGCACCACCACACTCAGCTAATTTTTTTATTTTTAGTAGAGATGGGGTTTTGCCATGTTGGCCAGGCTGGTCTCAAACTCCTGACTTCAACTGATCGGCCCCGCCTTGGCCTCCTAAAGTGGTGGGATTACAGGCCTGAGCCACTGCACCCAGCGAAGTATAGTTTTTTGATAAAGGGTCTTGCTGTGTCACCCGGGCTGGAGTGCAGTGGCCCAGTCTTAGCTCATTGCAATCTCTGCCTCCTGGGTTCAAGCAATTCTTATGCCTCAGCCTCCTAAGTAGCTGGGACTGCAGGCATTTGCTACCACACCTGGCTAAGTTTTTTATTTTTAGTAGAGATAGGGCTTCACTATGTTGACCAGGCTGGTCTCAAATTCCTGACCTCAAATGATCCACCCACCTCAGCCTCCCAAAATGCTGGGATTACAGGTATGAGCCACCACGCTGGCCTTAAGTGTAGTTTTTTTTTAGAAAACATCATGAAACTTTGTTCCTGTCTGTTAAGGAGTTATAATTTATTTGAGAAGACTGTCAAAGTAAACCATGGGTTAGAGAAAAAGGAAGTATTTTACTCTAATCTTTCTTCTTCTGGATTCCTTCAGCATGTGATGAGTAGTGTATGCTACCTGGGCATGTGTCTCCCTCAGCTATGAAGACTAATAGCCCATTGAGGGTTGGGGACCTGTTTGTGACTCTGGCAACACTGTACTCATGCTTCTGTGTGAAGCTTGCTGAATTATCAGAGAATCTATTGCAGTGATGTAGCCCATGTTATCTGCTCCTTGGCAAAGAGATTGTGGCATCAGGGGATATACCTGGTGTTCCTTTATTCAGATAGATTTTACCAGTCAAACTTTTACCTTTTGTTTTAGGTGGAAACAAGAGAAGATGAAGAACAAAATGTCAAGTTGACTGAAATTCTGGAGCTCTTGGTTGCAGCTGGGTATTTCAGGGCAAGAATTAAAGGCTTGTCACCCTTTGACAAGGTAAGGGGAAATCTTTCTAACCATTAGACTGTTTTTGTCAGAATGACGTGGTTAATCATGGCAAAGAAAGGAGGAAAAGATGATGTTTTAACTTCCTCCATGCCTGTGTTGCCATTTCTTCCTAATTCACATTCATTATGGAAGTGTTCAAATTTCTTTTCAAAGACAAATGATATATCGTGAATATGTCATCAGTTCCTTTTATGTGCACAAAGTTTTAGGAAATGCAAAGAAGCAAAATAAATAGTTCCTTCTATCAAGGAATTTACAGTTTTGGGTGGGGATTATAAAACTTATAGAAAATAAAATAATCAGAGTTAGTAATGAGCTATCCCAAATCAGCATGCTCACAGACAGTTGCCAGATATTCTGCAGATGGTAAATGCTCTGATTTAGGACGTGAGAAAGATCGCTGTGCAATGAAATCTTCTAATTCAGCAGAACCTTGAATGATGATGCATAAATCATAGTAATAGGACACAGAGAAAAAACAAAGGCACAGTTCTCAAAGAGCCCAATTTCTGTAGAATAGGGATGAGAGGCAAGTAGATCAACATCCACAGAATAAATAGCATGTTGTAGAAAGTTCCACAGCAGACTGTGCACAGAAAGGACACATCCAAATCAGACAGGGCAGGATGTGGAAGACAGTGCTGAGTGCTCCAGGGGCATCACAGTCCCAGCTGTGCATAACAGAATCACTCTGGGTTATTTTATAATACAGAACCCAGGACTCATTCATTGAAATTCTCATTAGGTAGGTCTGAGTTCAGGCCCTGGAATCTACATTTTTATCCGGCAACTCATAAGAGTCTAAAACAGCCAGGGGTAAGATTCATAGTTGTTTTTTTCTAATATCAAGCTGTGTCTGAAAAGAATTTTGTTTTAAAATGGATTTTTAGTCTTACTGTCATTTGCATCTCAGAGAATTCCTGAGGGAAAAGTAGAGCCAGGGGTTTTCATCTCAGGTAGATAAGAAAAATAAGATGTATGGAAACAAAATGTCAGCCTTGCTACCCGTGTTTCTGGTCTATAAAACACAGAATAAATGTCTGTCCTTTTGACTGTAAAGAGGATCTATGTACATTATGTTCATTTAGTAATCAATGTCAGCTCCTCAGTCATGCCAGCCACATTTCAGCTGCTCAGCAGCCACATGTGGCTAGTAGCTACTCTACTGGTCCATGCAGATAACAGAATATTTCTGTCACTGCAGAAAGTTTTCTGCAGAGGTGTCATTTTAGATTAATTATAGTTGATGGGGTAAGGAGGACACATTCTCTGTCTCTCAAGATATATAATTTTGTGTGTGTACTGAGTCTATTCGAGCTACTTATAATTTGCCTGCCTTCTACTTCTTCCATTCTCCCCAAACTAAGAAGAGAATACAAATATTTTCTTTGTGTCTTGCAGGTAGTTGGAGGAATGACTTGGTGTATCACCACTTGCAACTTTGATGTAGATGTTGATTTGCTCTTTCAAGAAAACTCTACAATAGGTCAAAAAATGTAAGTTTTTCTATGGAAAACCTAAAGGTAGGGAGAAGGGAACTAACTTTTTCCCATGCTGGTTTTACTATTTCTTGGATTCCACATGTGCTTTCTTTGTAAATTCCCCCTTGAGTTTTACAGTGGTTGTTAGGCCCTATTTTCATTTTGATATCCTTATGGGATATGGTAGACTCCCATCAGTGGCAACATTCCATTATATTTCTAATAGATATGGAACACAGTATTTTTTATATGTATTCTCCATTCTTCATCTATATTTCTGAAATTTAAAAGATGCTGAAAATTGCTTTTTCTTCTTTTAAAGTTTAGATATAAAGTTTATTTGGAAGCAAAATATGACCAGAATTGAATGAATTTATAGCTTTATTGATCTCACTTATGTGAATATTCGTAAGTTTTGCTGAATAAATATTTTTTTTATTATAGAGTGTGGCTCTAGATTTTTCTGGGTTCTTACATAATATATAGTATGTATCCTTTAGGTATTCTAAGGAACTAAATGTAAAAAATTCAGAATTCTGAAACACATCTAACCCAAAGAGTTTGGATAAAGGATTGAGGTTGTGTTACCTTCTCTGGTAAGTGCTTGATATGTGTCTCTTAAGTGCAGACCCATGAACCGTAGCTGTGCACAAAGCTGGAGATGGATTCACGTGGCTAAGGACCCACCAGACTCAGCGGTGCATCACAGAGCTCATTCTTTATTATCTGCAGAAGACATGTTATGGCTGCAGGGTACTGAGTCACCTAAAAGCCTCTTCCGTTTGGTTTTGGAATGTGTTTTTTTTTTGGAGTTTCCCACCCCCATAGAGTTTCTGGTTAGGTGCAGTTTAGACTAAAACAGCCCTATGTTTGCAATTTCTCAGTATATCTAGTCAATTTGATGGGCGGGCTGGACATACATCCAAGGAGTGCACTTACCTATTGAGGGCATGGTTGTCTCTCAAGCTGTCTTCTTTATGTGCCCAATTGAGGCCTTGTTCCCTGTCATCCTTCTTTGCTGAGAGTTCCATAAGCTCCTATCCTCCATCTCTATCCTCTTCTGAAGCCCCATTAACAGAGGGTCCTATGGCTGGAGGCCCGTAATGAGATCTTACATTTATAACTGAGTTTATTTCAACAACAAATATTTATTGGGCACCTGTGTTACAAGCACTTGCATGTGTATTTTATTATTTTACCTTCACTACAGCAGGATTAAACCTAGTTTTATGATCGGAGTATTGGATCTGGACCGAGTTACTTGCCAAAAGTTTCAGAACTGGTGGCGGAGCTTGAATTTAGACCCAGGTTTAATTCACTGTCTTTCAAACTGTTTGCAGTGGAGAAGAAAACAGTGTACCGAACACTCTTAAAAATGAAAGGAATCAAACTAATCACAGCTGGGCGTATTAAAATCTTAGTCTAGGAAACCTGCCTCTGCAATTGTCACTTTCTGTGATTTTTTAGGAAATCTGAAGAATCCACCTTGAGCTACAGGGAGAAGCTGAATGGGGGTTATTAGATTTCTGGAAGTATTTCTCACTTTCTTTCCTTGCCCCCCAGCTTGCCTGCATTTTCCTCTATGTCCTTATCTTGACTGCCAGGACTATCCAGACTTGGCAGTAATTTCTGGGAGGTGGGTTTAAGAGGGTTGTAAATCCTAGGATGACCTGTGATAGCCTACTCTCTGGGCCTTTATGAACTGGGTGAGTAGGCTGGCTCCGTAGAGTGGCCAGGGACAGCTATGTCTGAAGGCAGGGGGTTAGGCTGGATGGTGTTGTGGATCCCACCCTCTTGTTTTTAAGCTACTACGGTTCTAGGCAATTGATAGCTCTACACAAACCAAAATATCTGTAACCACAAGAGGGAGCGCTCATCCTGCTGAACCAAAATGTAACTATGCAAAGGCTGTATTGATCATGTGCCCATGTATAGATAGTTAAGACCAGCACTGAGCAAAACCAGGACTGATACTCTTTTTTTAGTTGCTAAGCTTGGAGTTTAAGCAGCAGTTCCAGTTGAACACTCATTTCTTCATTTTACAAGTTTCAAGGAAATTAAGAAATAAGCCTGAGAGTCTGATGGAGATCAAAATTCAAAAAAATAAAGCTTATCAAGAGAGTGCCTTAGATATGTTGCCAAATGGGTTTGTTGGTACTTCACTACCAACCTATCCCATGTGAGTCCCAAGCAGATCTGCAACCACAGGCTTCTCCTGTAGGGCAGGCAACACATCTTATGGCAGAAAAGATATGTGTATCCCAAAGACAGGCTGCCCAGAAAGGACGGGCACCAGGAATGGCTGGGAGCTGCATGACAGTTTTCTTCTTCTTCTCAGGACTTTTGGTTTTGTTTTATTTTAAGAGCAGTTTTACTTTGTTGCAGAGCCTAGAGTGCAGTGGCATGATCTTAGCTCTCTGCAGCCTCAAACTCAGGCTCAAGTGATCTTCCCACCTCCTACTTTAGAGTAGCTTTGACTGTAGGAATGCACCACCATGCCTGGCTAATTTTTAAATTTTTTTATACAGACAGGGTCTCAGTGTGTTGCCCAGGCTGGTCTCAAACACCTGGCCTCAAGTGACCTCCCACCTTGGCCTTCCAAAGCACTGGGATTACATACATGAGCTACCTGGCCTGGCCCCTCTTAGGACTTTTGGATAAATCACTCCTCACGCCTGCTTCTGTTGGGGAGGAAGGGTGACGGGGAACAGGCAGCAAATAATTCTTTGATATGCTTCCCTCCTGGGAGGTAGATATTCCCTCTCGTTTATGAATGTGTGCAGTGAGGTATTAATCTTCCCCCTTCCATATTTTTTTTTCTATTAACACATTGGACCTGACATTTGGTCTTATGATCAGTGGGGTGTTACTGTTGTTCTCAGCAGTTTTAACCTTGGTCCCAACTTGTGAAGCTATTTTCCAGATACCAGACACTGTTTCTTAATGTGTTCTCTAATGACCATTTCCTGGTGGGGCTGCTTAACTTTAGCTCCTAGGTCACCTAGTTACTATTAATACTAAGACTGAGGGGTGAAACCTACTAAGGGAAACAAAGGTAAGATAATAACTCTCACCCATGCCTGATAGATGTTGGTCTTGGGGGTATCTGCCTCCTGGGAAGGATTATTGAAATGCAGAAAGATAAAGGTGGACAAGACTTCTTTGAACAAGAAACGCTTTGATAGACCCAAAACTTGTTGGATTTGAAGCACCTAGTAAGTTCTAAGTGACCCTTGTTTAACCTGGACCTTTGTCTATTAGAACATAGTACTATACTTGGTTATAAGACCACAGTAGCTCCTGTGACTGGCTAAGATTTTTTTAAAGGCTCTTGTGTGGCAATATAACCTATCATGTAAGCTGAGCCAGAAGCTCCTATTTCTCCACATATCCACAAGGCCATGCCTGGTCACTGCTTCTCAACATTCCCAGGCTGTATACCGTGGCTTTGGGGTTAGGCATACTACTGAATAATATATTTTTCTCCCCTTGGGTCTGATCCAGTTAAGATAGTATAAGAAACAGGAATCACATAGCTAGAGATCAAATGCTAACTGATTCAGGAAGGAGGCTTCAAGCTGCAATAAAACAGACTTGCATACAAATCTCTCCGCCACTGCTGCCATAAACTGTCCTGCCCCAGCTCAGGCTGAGCTGAGAAACCTCCCTAGCAGGAGAGAATGCTTACCACCTGCCTTACAGAGAAGAACACTCTGGGACCTCAGGGAGCCTGGTTCCTCCCTTTCCAGTCCTGCCTTGTGGTCTTCCATAGGAAGAAGACTGAGGCAAGGTGTTAGAGAAAGGTCAGTATCCCTCATGAGAAGCAGAAAATATCTCTTCTGTTTGGAAATAAGGGTGAGGTTACACAATTTCTTCAACTCTAGGATTTATTTTAGAGTATCAAAAATTAAAGATTTCTATTTATTTTAAAAATATTTTTGTACCAGAGTAGAGAACTCCAAATATCTTTTGGAAATGGGGCTCCATGTTTCGTCTTAGTATTCTGGGTACCTGGTGTAAGGTCTGGTAATTTGTTGCCTAAATGATATTTAGAATATTTTTTTCAAACTTTTAGAAAGAGTAGCTCAGTAAAATGAAATGTAAAAAGAATACGGGGCACTAATAACTTTTTACCTTACTACGTAAGGATGTTAAAAAAAATAGTTACTACTTCTAACATCACCATTTCATAAAGAAAAAATATTTTATATCTAAAAAGGAAGAAAAACATCATAGAATAAAGGATGAAAGCAGTTTTATGGACACACACACACACACACACACACACACACCCAAATACACCCAAATTGTGCTTATTTTTCTCATTTTGCTGTCATCTAGGAGAAACTTGTCATGGTCTGGATTAACCTGGCATGGAGAAGTCCCAGATCCTTCTGTAATGCTGCCCAGACTTTAGAGATGCCATAATGGCTACTTTGTGTGTCTCACTCTTTGCTTGTTGCTTTTTCTGAACAGAGCTCTATCAGAAAAAATTGTCTCGGTCCTGCCAAGGATGAAATGCCCACACCAGCTGGAGCCCCACCAGATTCAAGGGATGGATTTTATTCACATATTTCCTGTTGTTCAGGTGAGAGCTTCTGTATGGTTTCTTGTCCTCTGAAACATCAGAATTCCTATAATGGGCCTGGCTTGTGCTGTAATTGGCCCATCTGTCCTGGATTCTGAATTTAACAGTTGTGTTATAGATTTGGTATGGTGGAACATAGCAGTGTCCCTTGTCGTCATCTTCAGAAGATTGCTGGTTTTGCATATACCCTAGTTTCCTGCTGTCACCTGATAAGATCTTTGAATGTTCTCCTCTGGCTATTCATTGCCCTTTTGGTAAAGACAACTCTGCAGCCTGGTATGCCCTGTTCCCTTTTGACCTATCCAGCTTGATTTCATTCCTTGCTTTTCTTTGTTCTTTTGGTTCTAGCCCCCTCTGATGTTCATTCAGATTTCCCCAGGTTTATTATGCTTCCACCTGTCACAGTGTTTTTGCCTTGCTGGTTCCTTGGGCTGGAATGCTGTTCCATTCTCTCCTTACCTGTTTAATTCATATGGCTTAATTCAACCCTTCAGATCTCAGTTCTACCAAACCTCTTCAAGAAAGCTTTCCCTCATCCCCTAATCCACAGCATGTTCCTTTATGGTATGCATTCCTATGGCCACATTCCCTTCCTTCACCAGAATCTGCCTTACTGCAGTTTGTAATCATGTATATCCATGTGTGTGATTGTTTATCTGCTTCTCTCATTAGACTGAAAGCTGCATGAGAGTAAGGCTGCATGGGTGTCTTGCTTGTTTTGTTTCCAGTACCTACCAGAATGTCTTACAATGTGTAGATATTCAGTCGGTATGGCTAAATGCCTAAAGGGGAGACTTCTCTTTGCTTCCAGCTGTTTCCCAAACCCCTATGATTAAGTAGCTTATGTTGTACAGCTCTCAAACAGTTGACCCTTCATATTCATGGTTCCACATCCATAAATTCAGTGAACCATGCGTCAAAAATGTTTGGGGATGGGGAGAAACACAATAAAAATAACAATACAATAATAAAAAGTAATACAAATTTAACAAGCTGGAAAAAAAATAGTACACATGTAAAAATACAGTATAACAACTGTTTACGTTGTATTAGGTATTATAACCTAGAGATGATTTAAAATGTAGGGGAGGATGTGTTTAGGTTGTATGCAAATACTGTGCCATTTTATATCAGGGACTTGAGCATCTGTGGATCAATATCTAGAGTTTTGGAACCAATACCCCACAGATTCCTTGGGACAACTGCATTCTGTGCCATTCTATATGGGCTTCCTCTCTAGGCATCTCAGAAAGAGGAGGCGCAAAGGGACTCAGATGTTTTGGTAGCTGTGTGAACACTACTTCCTGTCTGATCCTAATAGAGTTCTTTGAAGCATTTATTATAATCCCTTACATTTGAGGAAAGTGAGAAATGTAATTTCCTTACATTTGGGAAAAATGAGACTGAGAGAAGGTAATTGATTTGCTTAAGGGCAGAGAGCTATTGAGTGGACAAGCAAAGGTTTCAGTTTAAACTGTGTCTCCAAGCCTGTGCTTTTTCCACTCCTCCATTCATGCAGCCACTGAGAAGGAAGGTACACAGCCCTAGAAGTTAGAAAAGTTTTCTAGTTCTGTGTTAAGATTATGAAATGTAGGGGTCAAGAGTATGGACCCTGGAGACTTCCTGGGTTCAGATTTGTCACTTTCTAGCTCTATGTGACCTTGGGTAAATAACTTTCTCTCTGTTAAATAGAAATAAATAATAGCACCTACATGATAGGATGAGAATTAAGTTGATTGTATGTCTAAAGCACGTAGATGAAAGACCGTTTTAGTAAGTGCTAAGTGCTATATACTTGTTTCTGTTACTACTTTTACGTGTTGAATCTTCCCCTTCACTAGACTTCAAATCGAATGCTGTGAAATTTGTAAATTTGAGGCCAAGACTTTACCTTAAAATTGATTTGTATGTTTGCCTTTTTGTCTTTCCTGATACAAGGGGACACTACCTGATTGCTTCTGTGAAAGTGGAAAGTTGGGGCCCTGTGTTGATTATTATTGAAACCTACAGACATGATCAAACTGTGACATTGTTACCTTTCCCCCAAAATGTGGATCTTTAGAGATTAGACCTTTTTTTAATCCTACACTAGGACTTGGGGGGCAAAAAAATCTAGTCAGGTTGTAAGAAGAAGAATGGGAAGTGATCTTCTGCGGTCAGTTTAGGTGTTTTGAGGGTCTGAATGTTCTCCATTGTGAGTGGAAAGCTAGAAGGTTTGTCTGGATGGGAGGCCCCAGGCTAGTGGTTACAATTTCTTAATTTCATGGACTTGTAAAATTTTAAAGCAAGAATGAATTGGCCTTGGGTTGCCACCTGTAGTTTGCCAGGCAAGGACACTTTTAAAAAAATAACTACTATGTTCTTTTATCATTTCCTAAAAGAATGGCCATTTAATTCTCAAGCTCAGAAAAAAGCAGTTCCTCAAATTAAATAAGTTTAACATGATGAAAGTCACCATGTGCTTGTAGTTTTTCCCTGTTGATCCTCCTCCACCTCCACCCCCACCCCCGCCCTGCCCCCACCACCAGTAAAAGAATAATCATGGGCCAGCAGTTGAAGCCATTGACCTACTTCTCTTGTGTGATCGTGTTCACGCCATTTTAGCAAAGCTGTAGTAACGTTCTCTGAATGCCAGAAAACAGCTCTAACTTCTAGTTCCTGGTGGTTCTAGGTCATATTTTTTTCTCCTGTGTTGGACACGTGAGTCCTGTGAATGTCGATATTTTTCTTGAGTACTAGGGAACCTGTGGCAGAGCTAGGCTGTCCAAGAATTTCCCTGTATAGACTTTCATGCTGGAAACTCCAAAGCAGCTGTTACAACTCAACAAGCTTTCCCTTCCTAGTGGGATCATGATCTCCAGGATCCAGCCAAGCAGTAACTTAGGGTAGATCTGGGATTAGTGGAAGCAGCTCTGAAAGGGAAGCAGATGTGAAAAGCCAGAAACTGGGTCTCCCAGTTCAAAAGAAAGCAGAGCTAAGTTGAGTTAAGCAATGACCTAAAGGCCTTAGTTGGCCCTTAGTTGTCTTGGGCCATCGTACTGGGATGGAGTACAGGTGAGGGGCTACAATTGTTCTGAATGCTCTCTGATCGTCTGTATCTGGTTCTGGATTTTAGTTAGTGCCAGAGGTCACTGTTTGGGTGTGAAGTGGTAGAAATATGGAAGATACTAACAGCAAGGAGTATTCCTCATAGAGTTATTTGTAGTCACCTCTGTTCGGAGCAGCTATTTCCTAAACATGTGCTTTACTTGAGCTGGCTGTGATTTATGAACAAGCATCTCTTCCCATCCCTGCAGGAGCACCATGCAGCACTGTGTTATGTGCCATGTGCCTGCTTTCCTAGGTGGCTAACCCTCACGATGTGTGCTATGCTTGGTGAAACACAACTACTATCCAAAAGCTGCTTTTGAGATGTAGTAGCTCTCTTTGAGGAGGGAGTGGAACCCCTCTGTGATGTTCTTCAGTAATAAAGAGAATGAATGAAGAGCTGGGGAGGAAAAGCAAAGGTTCTTTTTATACTTTACAACCTTACCCTCAGACTAGTTGGATCTTCTGCAGGTTTTAGTGGGGTAGTGTTTTAATGATAATAACTGGAGTTTTAAATTGCGAGAAGTGAAGAGCAGCTGTTTCTGTGTATCAGCCTAACAAAGCTGGGAAACATTTCATAAAATCATTTGTCCAATCTTCCTTGTAGAATAGTCTCTGAGTTGTGACTCCCAGCTTTGCAGCTTGCTAGCTATGGATCCATGAGTAAGTTATGTAGTCTCCTGGCATTTCAGCTTCTGTAAAACTCAGCCAGTACTATCCAAAGTTGTGAAGATTAAGAGAGAATGTTTTGAATGTCAGGATAAATCAGTGCCTTTAGCTGTGTACTCAGTATGCACCATTGTTGAATCTGAGTATTTTAGACATGTTTTCATCTGTCAAATGGAAAGTTACACTAGCATTTGCTGTGGTTCTCTCCCCTTTGCCTGGTCTGTGGTGTAAGGAGCACAGGAAAAAGATTTATATGAAGATCTGCCAGTAGGACCAGGAAGTTGGGAGATAACTCTGTTTTGTGCTTCAGGTATTTACAAATCACTCTTCTACTTGTGATTTCATTTGCTCCCATGGTAGCTCTGTGAGGTGAAAGAAACTGATACACTTTTACAGAAAGGAAAACTGAGGCTCAGCGATATTACGTAAGGCTTTAAAGCTCCTGCATGAGTACTCAGCACTAGGTCCCACTGGATCTTAACATCTGGGATGTCCAGCTGGTTGCTTTTCCTATAGGACAGAATGTGGTGATAGTTTCTTATCACCTGTTCAGTTCAGCTATGCTGATTTGAGTTCATGAGTTGTGACATGTCTGAATTGGCCTTCACTGCAGTGGAATGTTGTCCTTAGCAACTCAGGTCTTTTCACTTTCTTCCCCAGTGGCTGGTGAAGCGAGCTATAGAAACAAAAGAAGAGATGGGTGACTATATCCGCTCCTACTCTGTATCCCAGTTCCAGAAGACTTATAGTCTCCCTGAGGTCAGTATTGTGATTTTCTCTTCTTGTCCCACTGAGAACCAGAGTGCACACTTAGAGACTCCCCTGCAAGGAGCCGAGTAAGCAGGCTCCCCTATTTTCCCACCTCCTACTTGGCATCATTAGTGCCTCTTTTCACAGCCACTGAGTGCAAAGCTCTATAATTTTATCATTTTCTCTGAGTTTTAGTGTTTGATCTAAAACTGTTTTATTAACTTAGTATTTGATCTAAAACTTTGTTTTATTAACTTAAGAACAATGGTTGATTTTTGTATAAAGTTTTTTTGAGAGGCCACTTGCCCAGAATATCTCTATAGTAACAATTTAATAATAATAATAATTACCACAGTAATAGCTAATAGCCATCATGTATTTACTACATGCCAGTCTCAACGCATCTTGTGGCTTTTATTCTTTAATCCTTACTGCCTCCTGAGATAGGTGTTTTTATCTCTGTTTTACAGACAGAGAAACTGAGGCTTAGAGGTTAAGTAACTTACCTGAGGTTTCAGTGCTTAAGAGGATTTGAAATGAGAACTCTTGTTTTAAGCACTACTCCTTATGACTCCCTTTTTCTTACTGGCTGTGTAGGGATCTATGTTGGAGCCATCTTCAGGGTTCCTAGTTTTCTTATGGATAATATATTCCAATTTGTTAGAAAATTGAGACTTCTTCAGGCAAAGTAATGATGAGAAGTCAATTTATAAGGCAGATTCTGAGTGGTTCACTGGAGTTTTAATTTTCCCATGGGATTTCTTTAATTTCTCTGTTTTGTCTTGTAGGATGATGACTTCATAAAGAGAAAAGAAAAGGCCGTCAAGACAGTTGTGGACCTCTCAGTAAGTTAGTTCCCTGGCTGTATTCTTCTGTCAGAGCCCTGTTTATTCTCAGCCCTTAGATTTAAATCACAAAAGTGCTGCTCCTGAGGCTTTTGTCTGCAGGGATTGCTTAGGAGTTAGACTCAGATGGCTGTGCTTCCCTGCTCAGGGCCAGGACACCGGCATGCACGGGTAGAACCTGACACTACTGCTCTGTCTTCTGACTTCCGGTTTTAATGGAGAAATAGCCAAACATAGAGCCCTTTTTAGTTTATCCCAGTGGCAGATGTAAACTTTGAATAGCTCTGAAGAGTAGATGATGAATAGAGATGATAACTTGAGGTTACTATCCCCACCCCCATGATGGCTTTGCATAAACAGAATAGCCTCTGAGCTTTGTGTGGGAAGCTCTGGGAGGGCCTTTGTACCCATTCACAGGGTGTCTTAATCACGGGGAGTCTGCACATGTGTGCCCACTTTCCCAGCACGTAGGTTAGTGGAGCCTTTGACCATTTACAAAACACTGAGCCAGAGCTCTGGAACCTTGTCAGCTGCACACTCTACCCCCAGCCTTCCTACCTGAGCTGAGGGGAACAAAGCCTAGGTTCCTGTGTACACATTCTCTCTCTTCTGAAAATAATTTATTGTGTTGTTTTGCATGCTTTTTACTTCATCTAAATTATATTATACTAATATAGTTGGTTTTTAATAGTTGCATAGTTTCTTGTATTAATATGCCACCCAAATGAAATATCAGATGTACTTCTTATACAGATGGCATGGGTTACATACCTTGTGTCACTGTGAAGATTGATATTGTCTGGTGTTTGTGGCTTTGTGAACTGCCTGCAGAGTCTTTCCAGAAACAGAATTCCAAACTGGCTTATCTTATAAATAAATGTGTGGTCTACCAAGTTGATTACTCTGAAAAGAACAATCTTGGTAATGAAAGAAATGAAAATCTCTTATGGAACAAAAGGTCTTGATCACTTTATGATTGTAATTTCTTTTTTTCTCAATTCCATTTTAGAAATGGAAGGGGTGGAAAAACTTTAAGAAAGTGACACTCCAAAGCCAGATATTGTTTTCAGATTTGGTGGCAGTATTAAACAACAATAATAAGAAAGAATGATATGACCTCAGAGTAATTTTCTTTCCTGGTTGTGAAATAGGTATTCAGTTTAGAGCATCCTCAAAAGTTTTTGAAAAGGTTGATGGATGTAGGGGAATTAAATCAAGGTTGATTTTCACCTTAATTTTACAACACAGAAGCAACCACTTTTAATTTTGGACATATTTCTTCCATGTTTTGATTGTGCGTTTTTAAACTGAATTGGAATCATACTTTAAAGATAATTTTGTGGTTTTTTTCACTTACCAATATAGAGTCTTTTGTATGCTATTAAGGATTCCTGCTGGCCGGGCATGGTGGCTCACACCTGCAATCCTACCACTTTGGAAGGGTGAGGCGGGTAGGTTAGGAGTTCAAGACCAGTCTGGCCAACATGGTGAAACCCCGTCTCTATTAAAAATAGAAAAATCAGCCGGGTGTAATGGTGCACACCTTTAATCCCAGCTACTTGGGAGGCTGAGGCAGGAGAATCACTTGAACCTGGAAGGTGGAGGTCGTGGTGAGCCAAGAACGTGCCACTGCACTCCAGCCTGGGCAACAGAGCAAGATTGCATCTCCAAAAAAAAAAAAAAAAGCTATAACTACATTTCTCATGGCAAATAGTAACCAATTGGTTGGATAAGATATTGCTTTACCCTGTTTTAAATGTTACTTCATTTCTGGAACAATATGAAAACCAGGTGATAATCACATTATTTCTGAGGCAGGAAATTGCTAGGCCAGCAGCAGGACTGGAGGGGAAATTTTCTTTTGAACTGTGTACTGTTTGAATTTTATTCTAAATCTGTTTATTCAAAATAGTAGACATTAAGGTGTTTTTTTTTTTTCTTTTTTGTAACAAAAGCCACATTCAAACATTAAAAATTTTTAGTGCTTAATCGAATATCTTCATTTGTAAATCCCACTCTGATCCCTGGGTAGAGAATGAGAAAATGGTATAGTTTTCGGCCCTGTAGCTCAGAAAAAAAGGCCAGTATTAGCTGTCAGTCATCCTAGTACTGAAAGTGGGCCTGGCATCTCTATGCCCATGGAATAGTTAAGGCCCCTAGAGTCACATTAATTTTTCTTTTCATTTTTAGTGGAGGTTTTTTTTTTTTTTTTTTTAAATCCACATCTGCTTGTAATGTGATTGCTGAGAATTAAGAAATAAGTGATAATGACAAATACTTACATAGTGTCCAAACATTGTTCTGAGTGTTCATCTCTAACTTATCCAGTCCTCACAAGAATCCTATGAAGTAGCAATTTGTTGTTGTTGTTGTTTTAAACAAATGAGGAAATTGAAACACAGGTTATAGATAAGATGCTCAATGTCACAGTGGTGATGGTGGAGGCAGGACTCAAACCCAGTCTTGTAACTGTACTGCTGTGAGCTTCTAGATAAAATGCTGTTTGCCAGCTGATGAGAAAATAGTATCAGAATGAAGGAAAATGTGCCAGACTTGGTGGCTCATGCCCATAATCCTAGCACTTTGGGAGGCAGAGATGGGCAGATCACTTGAGCCCAGGAGTTTGAGACCAGCCTGGCCAATATGGTGAAACCTCATCTCTATAAAAAATACTAAAATTAGCGAGGCACGGTGGCATGCACTTGTAGTTCCAGCTCCTCAGGAGGCTGAGGTGGGAGGATCACCTGAGCCTGGGGAGGTTGAGGCTGCAGTGAGCTGTGATTGTTTCACTGTACGCTAGCTTGGGTGGCAAAGTGAGACCCTGTCTCAAAAAAAAAAAAAAAGGAAATGGAAAAAAAATTGTGAGTCCCTGGTTATAATTTGTATTGTTTAGTTTATTTCCTTTTTCATGCATGAACTTACCCTCAGTTGATCAGCAATACATTTTCAGCAGGAATGATAAAGAATCTTTATGGATGACTAAAGGTTGTCTTTGGGTTTTCTTTTTCTCATCTGCTGAAAATAGCCCTCACTTCCAGGAGCTGTCTGCATAGGTTTCTTAGCTGAACTCCATCGCCGTTAACTTTCCTCCCTCCCTCCTGCCATTTCTGCCAGCCCTTCCTTAGCTGACTTGAAATGGGAGTCCCAAAAGCTCTCAGAGACTCTAGGACTGTGGTGCATATCCCTGACCTATTCTTGTGAGTCAGTACAAAAAATTAAACCTCTTGAAATTTTATTTATTGTCTTGCTCCTCAAGGAAAATTCCTCCCTTAGTAAAGGAAAGGAAATCCTTGATTTTAAGTTGTGAATGGAAAATTAAGGAATTTAAAAAATAAAGTCAAATACATAGGTTTTTAGACCCAGCCTTTTATAAAATATAAAAGTTATTAGACCCAGCCTTTTATAAAATATGTGTGTAGCTGCTGTGTATTTACTAAGTGCCTACCATGTGCCCGGCATTTCAGTAGACATTTAACAAGCGTTAGCTCCTTTATCCCTCATTAACACTTAAGGAGTTGTATATTATTATTTCCGTCTTACAAATCAGGAAATTGAAGCTCAGAAAGGTTAATAAATTCCCTATGTAGCTGCAGAGCTAGGAAGAGGGAGTCAGATTTTGATATTGCACCTGACTCTAACACAACAGGTGTTGGCATTCCTCCACTTTTCTGGCTTTTCACCTGGTCTCTGCTTTCCCACATATTCCTGGCACCAATTTTGCAGTACTATTGCTGACTTACTTCAGGGTCCTGAGATATTACTTATCTGGGTCCCAGAGACTCAAATGCATCCAGAGTGGTTGGGTTCTCTCCCACCACCTCTTCAGTTCCTTTGGGAACATTGACTGTGACTTCTCATTTGAAGACCCTTTGCCCAGCCAAAGAATGGGTGCCAGGTGGGGAGTGTCCTGTTGTTATCTTTTTGGTCCGCACGATGCCTTTGCGCCTCAACCAATAGGCTTGTACTTATTCTTGCTTAGACATAATATAAAAGTGTTTAAATATTAAATTTTTAGCTAATTGTGTTTAGCTATCCTTAGAAGTGGCAGCAGCATATATAAGCTTAATTTGGGTGATGCTTTGACAGGTTTGCTTGCAGGGTAGAGGAGTCCCTTGCACCATGAGACCATCTAGAAGCTTGAACACAGGGGCAACATCCAGAGTGGGAGGAGGGGAAAGGAAGTCCCCCAGATCGTAGAGGAAGCTCATCTTTCTTGGCGATGTTGCTGAGCATCACACAGGGTGTCTCTGGGTCAGAGGCCTATGAAGAGCCTTAGTGGCTTGAGGTCTTCATAGCCACAGGGCTTATTCTGTCTATGGTTAGAAAATGCTAACAGTTTTGAAGGGTGTTGTTTTGAAGGTTTGCAAAGTAGGCAGGGTCTAAATGGCAAAAAATAAATCTGATTATTTAGGCTATGTATAAAACATTTTGATATGTAAAAATTTGAGTTTGTGCTGGTCAGCTTTTGAGCCAATGGGTGTCAGTCTTCTGTGAAGAAGTCTACAACATAGGAGCCATCTTTAGCTCACTTATATAACACAACGATCTTATTCTTACCCACCGAGTCATACTGTTTAGTACAGACTCAAGGAGACATGAGGTGGGACTTGTGCTGTACCTCAAAGAGCAGAAGATGCATACTTACATAGCAGAGCTCATGTAAAAGAGAGTGGAAGAACAAGGTCATGCAGCTGATTAGTGGCAAAGATGGAACTAGACATCAGCATTCCTGACACCTGTTGCTTTAAAGGGTGTCTTAGCAATAGCTCTTTATAGTTGGCCTGTAAACCCCTGGCATTTAGGTTGTGTTACTTAAGCAGACTATTGTTGTGATCCATGTGGCAGCTTCAGATTGTAAATGAGTCTTGTGAGAGGGCTAGCTGAAATGGCTAATGGGTGGCTAGAATGGCAACACTGGGCAAGTTAGTGTCGGGGGCAAGCCTTGAAATGAGAAACCAGGTTACCTAGGGCCAGACCTCATAATGTCCTATGGATCTTGGACAAATTATTCAGTGTCTGCTTCTTCAGTAGTAAAGGGAAGTTAACAGTGTGTGCCCTGTCTCTACTTCATAGTTTGGTTATAAAGTGTAAAAGAAAGGTGAGATGTATATGAAGTTTTATACTTTAACATATGAGGAATAATTCACAAAAGCCAACATTGTCATTGTTTGGCAGAATAAAAGGTTCTTTTAGCTGTTGGTGTCAGTATGTTCTTGTTTTGGAGTTAGTCCTTTTTTTTTTTAGAAGAATCCAATTTCTTGTCTTCGGTTATTGACTCTGTCAGTTGTAACTAAGGACAATAGAAGTTAAGCTCAAGCTGTAATAGGAGAGCTCAGTGGAAGCTAAACCAGGCACAGTAATCAACACCACATAGTTTGATTATATTTTGCATCTCTCTGTAAGTCTGTTTTATGTTATTTAGAGGTTCCTCTTCATGTAGACACTAGCAGTAAACTGGGGAATATTTGTGGCAGGAATTTTTAAGAACCCTTTAGCATCATCTCAGGCCCTGTTCTATTTCCTTTTCCACAAAATCATTTGAGATTATATAGTGTGTGTTACAGAAAGAATGTTTTTCTGTATGCTTGAAACTATATATTAAAGTAAAATAGTAATAAAGTTAACCAGAATTATCCATGGGGAACATCCAATTAAAATAAAATGCCACTATCTGGAAAAGCCTGATAGTAATGCTTTTTGTGGTGATGTCCAGGTAATGATTAGATGCAATAAACCTGGCTAATAGGGAAGAAGAGATGTGGGGATGAGCAGCCCGAATACCTTGCTGGCATAGCAGCTGCCTCCCTGCATCAAGAGCCCTGAGTAGATACTACTAGGGTACTATTTGACAGCTGGCTTAGCAGTCAAGAAGGACATTTCATTCGGGGTAGAATGACAAACCACTTCATCTGGGGCTGAAGACCTGCATTTATTGATCACTTACTACATGCCACATATATTGTTTAGGATATAGATGTGTGCATGTATATAAGTTTAGAATATAACTCATGGTAAGTTGATGGATATTTGCTTCTATATTTGTAACTAAATCACACTGTAATAATTTAAAGTCAGTGAAAGTTTCCAGTACGTTTTGTTATCATAAATTCTCTTGAGGATAAACCCCCACACACTTTTGTTAAAAAGCTGTGTATCTCTGAAGGGTTTGTATCCACTCTTCTTTTCTGCTATTAAAGCTAAAAGAATTGAAATCTTCTTTGCCATTTAAGGTGTTTTGTTGTTGTTGTTGTTGTTGTTGTTGTTTGTGCGGGGTGGGATTCTGGGTTAGCATCTGTGATTGGTGAACTGGTTTCTGGCTCTGGGTGGTGGAAAGGTCTGGATGGGTAGTAACTGTAAAAAGCTTGTATTTTTTCTGGAAAACTTTATTAAAGAATAAGAAACACTTCAGTACAGTAGCAAACCCTGCTTCTCAAGGCAAGACTCAATATTATAAAGATGTCAGTTCTTCCCCAAGTATTCTACAGGTGTGGTATGATTCTAATGAAAACCCAACAGAGATTTCTGTAACAAACTTGATGAACTGACACTAGAATTCATTTGAAGAGAAAATGAGTAAGAATAGCTAGGAGATTTGGAAAAAGAACAGTGGAGACAAGGTGGAGAAACATAAAGCAGAAGGAATTGAAGAGGGCAATAAACTCTTAGATTCTTACTATTCACTGTGTTAAAAAGTCCAAATGGATTAAAAGGCTAAATGTAATCTGTAGGCCAAATATAACTATAAAAGTAACATCTGAGAATTTTTATGTAATCTCTGGGATAAGAAGTATGATAAAAATCTTGAACTATAAAAGTGATAAATTTGGCTACATAAAAAATTAGAATGTCATGGGACCAAAAAGCACCAAGTTGAAACAGAATTGACAATAAATTGGATGAAAGTTATTTGCTACCTAAATAAAAGTCAAAGGACCAATACTCAGTGGATGAAAGTTATTTGCTACCTAATTAAAAGTCAAAGTATTAGTACTCAGATCATATAACATGTTTACAAATCAGTTTAAAAAAATGACAGTTTAGGAAAATGAAAGATTTGAACAAGATAAGTGGCAAATAAGCAAGATTTCCAGCCTCGCTAATAATTTGGGGAAAGCTAATCAAAGCAGTGAAATATTTTTCACCCATGTGTCAAGAAGGCTTGCAAATATTTTTTGTTGCCAAAGGTGTGATTAACAAATTGGTGGGCACCTGAATTAGTACAGATTGTCTTTTGGCTCAACTTGGTAGCATAAACACCCATCAAACTAGTGATTTCACTTGTCCTAGCAATCTACTTATACAAGTATAAATATTGTTTTTAATAAGAGCTTGGAAATAACCTAAATGTACCTCCATGAAAGTTAAATAAACTAGGAAACATCTATGTTAAGAAATAGTACATCAGCTAGGCACAGTGGCTCACGCCCTGTAATCCCAGCAGTTTGGGAGGCTGAGACAGGCAGATCACCTGAGGTCAGGAGTTTGAGAACAACCTGGCCAACATGGTGAAACTCCGTCTCTACTAAAAATACAAAAATTCGCGGTGGCTCAAGCCTGTAATCCCAGCACTTTGGGAGGCCGAGGCGGGTGGATCACGAGGTCAAGAGATCGAGACCATCCTGGTCAACACGGTGAAACCCCGTCTCTACTAAAAATACAAAACATTAGCTGGGCATGGTGGCGCGTGCCTGTAATCCCAGCTACTCAGGAAGCTGAGACAGGAGAATTGCCTGAACCCAGGAGGCAGAGGTTGCGGTGAGCCGAGATCGCGCCATTGCACTCCAGCCTGGGTAACGAGCGAAACTCCGTCCCAAAAAAAAAATACAAAAATTAGCTGGCCGTGGTGGTGCATGTGCGTAATCCCAGCCACTTGGGAGGTTGAGGCAGGAGAATTGCTGGAACCCGAGAGGTGGAAGTTGCAGTGACCCCTTAGCACTCTAGCTTGAGTGATAGAACAAGACTGCATCTCAAAAAAAAAAAAAAAAGAAAAAGAAAAAAAGAAAGAAAATAAATAGCACATCTAGTTAAAAAGAATGAAGTAGGCTCCTTGAAGGCAGCCACCCGGAGTGCCTTCTGTACTCCTGTAGCAGGGCTGTGGACATCCAGGCTATGCTGGGGAAAGAGCCCACTTCTACTTACTGGCTGGAGGCATCCAGCAGCCAATTCAGAGGAGAGCCTTCTCACACTCAGTAACTTGGCTGTCTTATCCACAGGAAGTATACAAGCCCCGTCGGAAATACAAACGCCACCAGGGAGCAGAGGAGCTGCTTGATGAAGAATCTCGAATCCATGCTACGCTTTTGGAATATGGCAGGTAATGAGTGGGACCCAGTCTAGGTGTCTTTTTTATAAAACCATTTAAAAGAAAAGCTAATTTAACTTGCTTCATTTGGATTAACTTGATTGGCTTCTACCTGATTGAGTTTCTACTTTCAACCATGAGATTTCCAATATCAGGAACTTTTCTCTGGTAATGAATTACCTGTTTCTATGGGTATCCTTTGTAATTCTTCTCTAGGAATATGCACCTGGTTCTGCCCTCCTTTGGGAGTTGGGGTGTTCCAGGCATTTGCAGAGGCTAGGGTAGTCTGTTCTTCATGCCCCTGCTGTTTATTAAAACCTTCAGGTAAATGAATGCAATGAAAGCAGTTTCACTGATTACACTGTAAGTGTTAGAATAATAATTTTGGTTTCCTGTGAATGTTATCCTAACTAGGAAAACGAAGACTTTAGAAGTAGTTTTATCACTTCTTAAAAACATCTCTAGTTAAAAAAAAAAAAATCTTATTTCCTTAGTCTTTACTTAAAAAAAATGTAAGGACATGCTTTTCCCCATTGAATTTTTTGGTTGGCACTGGGTATTAACCTTCTTTTGTGTCGTTGTGCATTCTCTTTCTAGGGTAACTGATACCTTGATGTGAGTAAGTCTCCTTGTGCTTCCTTCCTTTGTGTTGGGAGAGGCTCCGTTTGCTGCTCTGCCTCACAGCCCAACCCTTGTGGAGTGGCTGGAACTAACTGCACTGCCACCGGCATTTCCCTAAGTGAGCATCTGATAGCTTTGCGTGCTCTCTAGGGTACTGGAGAGAACCATCGAGAAATTAGGCTTAATTAATCTAGTTTCCAAATGGAAGTGCATGCAATTGTTTTTGTTTGTTTTTTATTTTTTTCTTCCTAAGAATAAAAACTTGTCTCTTTCAAAGGAAGTCGAAGTGGTTCTGGCCTTAGACTGCGTGTGATGGCTGTCCCCAGATTTCACTAGTTACTGCTGTGAATTGAATGCCTCCTTGAAGTCAGGCATTACCAGGACTAGCTATGTGATGAAAATGCAGAGTACCTTGTTAGCAGTTATTAATGATAATTATTAAGAATTTAAAGACAGCAACAACAGCCAAGTGCAGTACCCTTCTAAGCATGGGGCACTGTGCTAGTGGATGGCATGTGCTCAGGAAGCCAGCCCCAGGAATCACGAGAGTCTCTCTAGCCATGCCCAGCTGCAGGTGGGCAAGTATGGCTTTAACTTGCTGATTTAGCCTCCCTGCCTGTCCTCAGGAGTGATTGATGCAGTTTGAGCTGAGAGTCTGGCTTGGCTCTCTTTAGGAAAGGAAGCAAGACAAGTCTTGCTTGACTCTTCTCAAATTCTGAGAGTAAGAAAGAGCGGTATCTTGATACCAATTTTGGCTCCTATTGGTACGGTCATGCTGACTTCTGCTAATTTCTAAGGCTACCGTAGGCATTTTCCTGAAGGTTTTAGGTTTGGGGTTTTGGGGGACAGGAGAGAGATGTTACTTTCTTTTTAGCTTTTTTGGCAAGGAGAGGGTAAGTTTGTGGTAGGTGGGGTAGTGAATACTTAGGACATTCTGATAGTATATTTAGCTCATTCTCTTCTTTGAGACTAATAATAACATTCAGAAAGTTTAAACAATGACTTGCTTAATTAAGGTAATAAACTATTAAGAGGCTCAATATATATGTACCAATATAAATGCGACTAGTGTGGCTCAGGAACAGAATTTTGATTTTAATTAAGTTAAATTTAAATTTAAAAATTTGTGCTTGATTCAGTTGTTGGAAAATGTTTATCTTTGGAATAACCTGGGCATGTGAACCTACTAATCTAATTTTAAAAATTGTATGTGTGTCTTTCCTTATATTTCTTTTGTACTGTGCTGTTCTAAATGTACATAGATATATAATTTGAGCAGTTTGTTCAATGTAGAAAACAGTCCAGTAAATGTTAACCACTAGCTGCTGTCATTGTTCTCCTTGTTATAATCATCGTTATAAGCAGCAACAGTTTTCAGTTTTTTTAATGCCGTCGGATGTGACCTTTTCCCCTTCCAGTTCTCCTTGTTCTTGTGTGTTTATGTATGAGTGCAGAGGGAAAGCTTACCCTTGGCCCTCTGAAGGTTCACTGAAAATGAACTGACAAAAGGTAGATTAACAGGAGAGAATGGCATACATAACTTATTATTGTGTGGGGGGAAAACCACAGAAGTGTGACTACCCAGTAACCCAGTGATGTCCAGATGCACGTATATCCTTCTTCGAAGGGGAAAGGCAGATAGGGAAATATGGCAATTTGAGGGGTAGTAAATGATGTTTAGGGGAAATGAATCAGACCATGGTTAATAAATTACTCTCTGGAAATTGAATGGGATGGAAACAGACCATGGTTTGGGTTCTAGGTATCTTATCCAATTTTCAGTCTCTTGCTCTGTGGTAAATACTGAGATTTCAGGGAGTGGATGAGACACTTGTGTTTTCTTTAACGGGTCCTGTCTTTATACAGATAAGAGAAAAAAGCCTATTCTAACATCTGCTGAACTTCAAATACCTTTAATTCAAGTTATTCAGCATATTAAGGTGCTATATTTTGGAGTGACAGCCCATGGACTCCTTGACTTATTACTCCTCACACTAGCCCTCTCTCTAGCCACGAATATGGGAAGTCTCACCCTCTGGCCCTTTTCTTCCCTGCCCCCATCAAGCAAGGCTGGCCCTCTGCTGGCCCCATAACTCGCTTTGCCCCATCCTCCCTTTCCCTTTAACATGGCCGCATTCCTGACTTCCTCACCCACCCCCCACTGCAGTATGGCATCACAGCTTTAGGAGTCCAGATCCCCCTGCCAGTGTTTCTGTTTTCTACCTTATCTTATCTCTTGTCAGGGGAAAAGTATTTTGACTTCTAGAGCAAGAAGGTCTGAAATCAGTGTTTCCTCTTTGGGGTTGAAGGTCACTAATCAGCCTTTCACCCACAGTGCCCTCTGGCTTTTAGGTCAGCATTCCATCTTCCTCCTATTTTGACTCTAAGTTGCTTACATAAAGGTGAATTATGAGCCTTGTCAAGTACACTGAAGGTCTTAAGGACTGTTTATCTGTTAAGAACATGTTTGGGTATATTTTTCTAAGTGTTAATGGTGTGAGGAAAACAAGACTTATAGTTTTGATTTTGGATGTAAACAAAATTGCACACCTATAATATTTCAATTTTATTATGGGTTCGGTCAATTTTGAGAGGCTAACTTAAGCACCTAACCATGTTATGAGACTGCTACTGTGGGGAAATGCATTTTATGTGTTGTGTATTCGACTTTTAAGAGGAGGTTTGGAGTACAGCCACCAGAGTGCTGGAGTTAGCCTATTCCTTAGTATTCATATATTGAGTTGCCTTGAAATCATTCTAGGCAGGTCAAAATTAGGCCTTGAATACTGAGGAATAGGCCAACTTCAGCATTCTGCATTAGTAAATAAAATATGGCATATCTGTCCCAACCTATTTGTGTCTCCTATGAAGATAAAAGCCAATGGCATGCTCATAAAAGGTATTTAGTAAGTTCTTGTCAAATGAATAAGGAACAGAGTTCACAGTCCTTAGTATTTAGGGCTTTTTATGTCCTTATTTTGTTATGTATTCCAAATAGATAACTGTCTTAGTTTGGCACAAGGTAATTGTTCTTGAAAGTTAGTTTGTTTTCTGGAATTGTGGTGTCCAGTATGGTAGCCACTAACCATATGTGGCTATTGGGTAATTGAAATGCGACTAGTGTGGCTCAGGAACAGAATTTTGATTTTAATTAAATTAAATTTAAAAATTCATGCTTGATTTAGTTATTAGAAAATGTTTGTCTTTGGAATAGCTTGGGCATGTGAACCTACTAACCTACTAATTTAAAAATTGTATGTATGTCCTTTCTTATATTTCTTTTGTACTGTGCTGTTCTAAATGTACATCCATGATTTAAAGACCAAGTCCTGGGTCTAAGCTATGAGGAAGTGAACTGGATGATGGGAGGAGCTCTTTGGTGCTGACAGTGTGGATAGCAAAAGTTGATGCATCAGAGCGAAAGAGGAAAGCAGGAGCGAATGGAAGCATGTGGCACTGCAGATCAGAGTGGCATTTGGGGGAAACGGGCAGAGCCAACAGGAAAAGAGGAAAGCGAGGCAGTAGTTAATAGGCAATTGAGGACAGAGCTTTGTCATGGAAACCTCACTACTGTGTGACATGGAGGAGGCCTTTAGAAAAATCATGTGGACTCCATTCATGCAGCACCCATTGATTGAGTGCCTGCTATGTGCCAGGTACTGAACTGCCAGGCAATGGCAATATTGAAGTGAATGAAGCTGTACATGAATGTTTATAGTAGCACCGTAAATATATTGCATAATATATTGCACAATTATGAATTTAGCAATTCATAATTGCTAAAAAGTAGAAACAACCCACATGTCTGTCAGCTGATGAAACAAAATGTGATTTACCCATCTAGTGGGATATTATTCAGCCATAAAATGGAATTAAGTCATGATTCATGCTTCAACCTGGATGAACTTTGAAAGTATTCTCATGAGTCATAGAAACTAGACACAAAGGCCACATATTGAGTGATTTCATTTCTGTGAAATCTTCAGAATTGGCAAATCCATAGAGACAGAAGGCAGATCAGTGGTAGCCAAGGGCTGGGAAAAGGGAAAAGGGAAAAATTGGGATTAACTGCTAAGAGTGCCAGAGTTATTTTTGAGGTGATAGAACTTTTCTTGATTTCGACAGTGGTGATGGTTGCACAACATGAATACACTAAAATCTAGTGAGCAATACACTTTAAAATAGTGAATTTTATATTATATGAATTATAAGTCAGTTTTTAAAATATTTTTTTAAAGTGAATGAAGCAGATTTCTTCCTCTCCAGGAGCTCAACAGACGGGCTTAGAGGTTTACTCATGACAGATAATTATGTTCACCATGCAATGAGTGCACTGGATGTGTAAACACAGAAGATCACATCTGAGGGTCTAATGTAGTTTTGGTTACTTAGAAGAGTCTTCCCAGAGCCTCTGTCTTTAAGGAGGAGTAGATGGTTTCTGGGAATCAAGTCACTCAGATTTGGTTGTTTACTTCCTTATTTGGAAAATCCATGAAGTCCCTGGACTTTAGATAAGGGCCGTATGTCTTCTGCCTTGAAAGTCTCCACAGACTAAAGGCATAAAAAAGGCAGGATGAATGCTTGAGATGCAAGGACACTTCTATAGGAGCGGGAAACTTTGGGAAGACCCTGTGTTGTTCAGGGTACCCTGGTTGAGAAAACGGAACCCTCCTAACTAATCAGTAGAAGGGATTAGTTACAGGGCTGGAAAACTAGGCTGAGCCAGGGTCAGCTCCCAAGCTTCACATTAGAACTGGAGCTCAGGACGCTGCTTCTGCCTCCAGGATCAGAAAGCTAGCTAGAAGCCACTGTGATAGCTGCTAGCCCCAGAACCTGGTTATTTCTACCATGATCCACACAACACAATGGAACCTTTATGTCTCCCTCTCTCCTCCTTTAACTGTTCCATATTCAGAACTCTAGCAAATGAATCTGATTGGTAGAACCTTAATAGTACTCAGAACCCTAGGTGCAAGGGAGTATGGAAAATAGTTTCTTTTCCAGCCTCTGCAGTACTGGAAGACGGAACAGATATTAAGCCAGTCCACAGAATCTACCATAAGGTCCTTTACAGAATTTGTGTGGATAGCCAAAATTTAACCTTGGTCTGCTACTCTTTGGACCTATAGGTTTATTTCTAAACGGTGGGGGCACTGTGCCCAGCAGTGACTTTTTGGTCTCCCCAGTTATAGGACAATCTGTTGCAAGGTCAGATGATACTTTTGGCTTCTTGATTTTTGCACTTTTTCCACTTATGTTTAGTTGGGTTGTTCAGTGAATATTGGAAAAACCAGATGTAAAGGTAGAATCATTGCTCTCAGGAGAATGATACAGATATGTAGTAGTTGCAGGTAATCACCATCTGGGAAGTGAGAGGAGCATGAACAGATGCAGGATGGGTAGGCCAGGCTGAGCACATGTGCATGGGGGATGCTTCACAGGGGAGGAGGCTTTAGAGTTGAGGGGTGAAGGGTGAGTGGAGAAGCAGTGGAGAGAAGGGAACAGTTTAGTGTGTGCACAGCTCTCTGTTCAGGTAGTAAGTGTAATAGGAATGCAGAAGGTGCTGCTGGTGGGACGTGACATGGTTGTTAGGCTGGGCCACGGAAGAGAGGCCTTATGAGACTCCTGAGGATGTTCTGTTTTTTGATGAGGGAAGAGGCCTGCCATTGATAAAAGTGCATCAGGCCAGTGCAGAAGTTGGACAAGGAATGGGCAGAGAGAGTGTGGGAAGTGAAGCTGGAGGACCAAGACCCAGGTGAGAAGCCAGCACACAACACAGCAAGTGAGGCATGCAGAAGCTAGGCAGAAAGTGGCCTTTAATTTGTTCTTTATTTTTATTTATTTATTTAGAGACAGAGTCTAGCTCTGTCGCCCAGGCTGGAGTCCAGTGGAGCGATCTCGGCTCACTGCAACCTTCGCCTCCCGGGTTTGAGAGACTCTGGGGTTTCAGCATCCCAAATAACAGACTACAGGCATGTGCCACTATGCCTGGCTAGTTTTTGCATTTTTAGTAGAGACAGGGTTTTACCATGTTGGCCAGGCTGGTCTTGAACTCCTGACATCAGGTGATTGGCCTGACTCAGCCTCCTAAAGTGCTGGGATTACAGATGTGAGCCACTGCACTCGGCTCAATTTGTTCTTCTTAACTGTTTGCATTAACTTTATTTTCTTTCAAATCACAAAGGTGTACAGGGCTAGGTGTTTTGCATTTTGCTTTTTGTTCGAGGTTGAATGGTTTTTGCACTGGTATACTTGCTTTTTTAAAAAAACATAGATTAATTAGAGCCAGGAAATAAACTCTTTTAAACTGAATTGTGCTTGTGTGTTTCTTTGAATTTAAAGTTGTATGAAGTGAGTACACATTATCGGCATCATGCTTGGATTATATTTGAGAATAAAAAGTGTGCTAGACTCTATGTCATGGAAGTAGCCATTAAAGAACATGTTTGGCTTAAGCAAACATATTTACATTTGTTTGTATAGATATTTTTAAGGCTTTTAGCTTAAATTATGGCTCAGAAATGCTGTTCCTGATTCAAAAAGTCATGATTGCACTTAAGGAAAATGTTGTACTCTATACTGTCTGAGACTAACAATTTACATTATAGTATTTGCATAGCAAGTAGGGTGGCTGGACCTTTATTCAAAAGACGGTGGACTATGTTTGTAATTTAGGCCTTGTAACATTTTCTCTAGTCACCAAATGGCATAAATTCTCTTGATGCTTTTCATGTAAAAAGTCAACCAAAATGCATTTGACTGAATTTATTATAATTTTTTGAGTAGTAATTCAACTCCTTTTTTGTGGCCTGCAGGAGATATGGATTTAGCCACCAGAGCAAAACAGAGAAGGTAAGAAAAGCATAGATAATGGGAGAGAATATTTGAGAGATGGAAGTGACTTCTCTCCCCTCTGACTGACACTCACAGGCTGGGCAGCAGCTCCCCGGGGATCCCAGGAAGGGAATGGCAGGGCTGCTGCTGCCCAAGCCCGGGTACCTGGACAGGCTGTGATGGCAGGGATGTGTGAGCTATCTTTGGCCCCTGCATCCCTGTCCTGGCTTTTCTAGCTTGCCACCTCTGCAGATTGGGGAACAAAGCAGCAGTCTCATCCTGGGGCTGGAAATGAGGGGTGATAGAAAGTTGTGGCCCAGGGTCAGTCACGCGGAGTCTAGTAGCTCTACAGTATGAAGATGAAGTCCACTGCCAGGGCTCCCAGACCACTCCTTGTCTAAGGTGAGAGACGTTAGACAGTTGTCAGCAGGATGCTAGCAGTGAGGTAGGGCACAGCTGTGAATTACAGGCCCACCGTCTGCTGAAGCAGCCAGTCATCGAAGAGCCAGGTAAGTCAGGAGGGCTTTTCTAACTTCACAAAGGATGCCCAAAGATTTCTGTTAATTTATGTGTTACTAATGATGCTTCATTGTCAACAGCAGGGCAGGTGCATAAATCTTATGGTGACAAACCCCTTCTGTGTTCTAGGCTCTATATTAAGGGTTCTGTATGTTTTCACTTACTCCCTTTAACAGCTCTATGAGGAGGATACTTATTTTTGCTTTTCAGGTCGGAAAGCTAATGCTCAGAGAAGCTCAGTCGTTTGTCCAAGGTCACACAGCTCTAAAGTGAATTAATAAGAATCTGAACCCAGAGGTCTATCTGACATAAGCGCCTGTGTTCATAGCCACTGCCTTCTAAATAATAAAGTGTCAGCTAAAGTGGTCAGTGGCCTCTTAAAAAGATCTATTATTAACCTCTTATTATTCTCCACCTGACCCCCAGATTTCTTGAATAGGACTCGTTCCCCCTGATGTTCCCCTGCCACCCACTCCACTGTATAGCTCCCCCAGGTTCCCCTTCTGCTTCCTGTGGTGATTGTTTTCTCGGTCACTGCAGGCATCAGCAGTATGTTTTCTGGATTTGAGTATATCGTGTTGCATCTGGTATATAATAAGGGTTTGATGTGTACATTTAGTTTGATATGTAATTTGAGTCTGAAAAGATTGTCTTTATATATGACTGGGCAATTTGGTTATGATTGGAAAAATCATGAGATGTTCATGAAATAGTGTTCAAATTGTGCTTGTCCTGTCGTTCTTATGTCACAGGGCACATTTGAATTAGAAGTCTCATCCCCTATGGATGTGCCCAAGCAGTTAGGAGCTCAGAGTGTTCCCATGGGCAGCTAGAGTTGGGATGGCCCAAGAAGGGCATCTGAGACCAAACCTCTCTTTTGACCCTAGAGATCCTTAACATGCAGGGATCAGAGGTCACCCAGCTGGTAGATTACAGAGATAGAATTAAAACCTGTAGCCCATGATTGAGGAGGAGCAGCTAATCCAGGGTGCCTTGAGTTTGATGTGGTTCATTTAGGGCCTGGGACTGAGTCCAGTGCATGCTGCTTGGTCATCAGATAAGGCAGTTTTCATCCTTCAGACCAGTGATATTCTAACTGGATTACTCTAAGCAGTAAATGTGTCATTTTTCATCATGATTCAGTGTACACACACTAATACCCCCAAAACAAAAGTTTCACTATGTGGTACTTAACCCCTCACTACAAAGCACTTAACCCCTCACTACAAAGCACTCTGGCATGTTCTATTATGTTAATTTATACAGAGCTAGTCATACCTGCCAAATTACTTTTATGTCTCACTAATTGGTCTTAATGGGCAGTTTGAAGAAACTCGTTTAGTAGTGATCTGCTCTTGAAAGTGTTAAAGTAGTGAGAAGATCCAGCCAAAGTGCAAGGGTAAGTCAGGCAAATGTGTGTGGCCTGAATTTAATCAGTGAGCAGTTGGGACATGGAAATAGGCATTTGCCACTTCCTGAAGCTTAACCTGCCTGCTCTGTACTTGAGTGGATGTTCAGCCTTTGGAGTATCCGTTCTCTCGGGGTGGTGCTGCTCTGCAGATCTGTGTTTCTTTCAGACTCATGCCTCTTAACAGTATTGTCCTTTCTCTGCTGAGTCTCCAACTCCAGTGCTCAGCTGTTTTCACATCTTCCCTTGCAGGCTGAAGACAAGAAAACGGCACTTTCAGCAGGGCTGTCAGCTACAGAAAAAGGTGATGTCCACGAGGAAGATGAGCTTCGAGCAGCTGAAGAGGTGTGTGGTCCATGTAGGTCTGAGGTTTCTGTGTAAGTCATTTTGGGAGAAATTGTACTCTTATCCCTAGCTTTTCCAAATGGCCAGCACCTCCCACAGCGAACGGGCCTTTCACACGTTCGAGTTTCCTTTTGTCACCTGTCTTTGAGGCTCACATAAGACAAGATCAAGGAAGAAACCCTTGGATATCATCACAAACATCCATGTAGGCATATTGCTTCTGTCTTACCTGTTCAGAACCACTCACTGCTGCTCCCATCCATTCCTCTTTCAGCAGCGTATACAATCGCTGATGACCAAGATGACTGCCATGGCAAATGAGGAGGTGAGGGGGAGTGGGGGAGGTGTGGGGATGGGGACTTGGCACCACCTTGCTCTGCTGGGGGTCTTCTCCCAGAGAGCCCACTTTCTCCAGAGCCCTCCTTAAACCAGCATACCGTACCTCCTCTTCCCTGGGGAGTTCATTTTGGTAAACTGTTTTTAATGCCTAGTGCTGTCATCCATGGGAACCTCTAGGAGGGAGACTTGAAGGACCCCTGTGAAAGCTGAATATTCCTGCTGGGAGGTTCACAGGGCCTCTGCAGAAGAGGTGGGGCTGGCCCTGCCTCACCCTAACTACGAGTTATGCCTCATGCTGAGGCAGCTCTTGTCTTCTGCTTTCTTGTTACACTATTTAGGTAGGAAGTAAGATTTTGACATTATAGTTGGTCTTTCCAGATCTCAAAGCCTGTCCAGAAGGTATAGCCAAGGGCTTTGAAAGGATCATTTCTTTTGAGGCCTGGGAAGGGCCTATGGTAGTAAAGAGATATTTTAGAATTCTGAGATTCTTTGTCCTTTTCCATGCTCTTCTCTATTCCCTGTGTCCTAGGCCTGCCAAATCTCCTGCAGGCTCTGTTTGGTGACCCTCAGGAGGTGAGACCTTGGGGTGGGGCATAGAAGGGAAGAACCATTTTTCAGGGGTGCCCAGGGTCCGAGGAGAATCTAACACCATCAGTTCAGTGACTCAGGAGGTAGCTGCATGTTTGTCCTGAGGCTTCTTTTCACCCTTGCTGTCGGTAATACATGGCAAAGCCAAATTATTTTTTCCCCTAGGAATATTATCTGTTTTACCATAATAGAGTGTTCAGATTTTCCAGTGCTGTGGAAGACAAAGCTTGGTTTTGAGAACATTCCCTCCATTTGCTTGCAGAGCCGTCTCACTGCAAGCTCCGTGGGCCAGATCGTGGGACTCTGCTCTGCCGAGATCAAGCAGATTGTGTCTGAGTATGCGGAGAAGGTAGGTGGGAGCCCAGCTGGAGCCTGTGCCTGGGATAATGCTCCATGGCTTTGTTCTCCCGCTTCCCCACCCCTCTGCCCCAGCAGTGCTCTGTGTTCTCTTGTAACTCACCAGCCACATTTGTGAGAAACACACTGGGCTTTGCCATTCACAACCATCAGCACTTGTCCGTTAGTTAAATTAATTTTGTTCTGCAGTGTCCACTTTTCTGTAAATATAAAGAGAAAACCTGTCTCGCAGAACAATTAACCACATTTGATAAATTCATGCCCGAGGGTATGGTATGAGCATTTTTCCTTCTCTATCAGACTTCTTATAACTTGGGCTCAGTTTGGTGATTGGGCTGAGGCATGAAGCTTTGCCTCTTAGGAGATAAACCTCATAACTCAGCCAAACCCAAGGCAAAATTTTTGTTCTACTTTATTAAAAGAGTATAGAATGAAGAAAAGCCTGAAATCGTATTTCAGAGTTCACTTTTTTTTTCCATCCTAAGGAAAGGCAGGAGGACCTTGAATATTTCAGGGAGACGGTGATTAATCATTTTGCACATAACTGATTCTGGTCTGGCTGAGATGTAGTATCAGTAAAATCAGATTTACGGGACACTGTTGCACATCCATCCTTCCCCAGCCCTGTCCCCCTAAAATGTTGATGTCTGTTGAAGCATCCAGCTTGCTTTCTTTTTCTCAGAATCTTTTACTACAAATTAGCTCTGCCTTGACTCTTTGTGACATATTCTTCTGAAGTGATTGCACAGGTGATATGATCAGGGAAAAGGTGTCTCCAGTAATCTGGGGGTGTTATTGGCTATAACACACCCAAGACTTTTGGAAAACTGTTTTAAATGTGTAGTGCTGCCATGCATGGGAATCTCTGGGAGGGAGACTTGAAGGACCCTTGTGCAAGCAGAATATGAGTGAGTGAAACAGCTTGGAGTGTCTCCAGGTGAGATTCCTTTGTTTTCCCCACTCCCCCAAATAAGTGCTTGTTAACATGGGCTTTCTAATCCAACCCTCATAGAATCCAGAGTGTCTTCTCTTTTCATTTACCACCTAGGATAGATGACACTGCTCAAAGTGTTATCTGAAATTTGACCAGAATAGGATTTTGTTATCCTAAAAGTACAAATGAAGATGTAATTGTGGAAAGAGTATTAATTCACTGTCTGAGAAGAAAGTGTCTTGGTTTCCTGTCAGCACACACACCTGAATGGCAAGAGTTTATACCTGCCCTTATGTTGCCACCAAGCATTGCTGAACCCAGTTTTTTAGGAAAAAACAAAAGACAACTAGATAGAGCAACCAATGCTGTTTCTATGGTGAGCATGTAGGAGCTCTGATGATTGTAAGAGGAAAAGCAGGCAGGCAGAGCCCCTGTGGTTGGCAATGCATCTCTCTCTCTACCCCTTCCTCTGCCTAGGTCTCCTGAAGCTCACCTGCCTTCCCCAGTTACTCTGCATTTTGTAGGTCTCCTTCTGGATCTCTCGTGTCTTTATCTCCTGAGCGTTTTCTTCCTCACCCTTGACCAGTGATCTCTATCCAGCTCTGATGGTTTCTGGTGTTTACCTTGGACCATACTTTACCTCCATCCCATTCTTCTAGAAAAGAGTGAAATTAGGAGTAATTTGGACAGGAAGCAATGCCATGATTTTTTCCAAGGTCACATATGCTGTTGATTCTTGATCAGCACAGGTTTTGACTGTGTGGGTCCACTTATATATGGATTTTTTTCCCAACCAGATCTGTATAGAAACTACAGTATTCATGAGATGCAAAACTGGTATATATGGAGGGCCAACTTTTCATATATGTGGGTTCTATAGAGCCAACTGCTGAGTATGCACAAATTTTGGTATATGTAGGTTGTTTTGGAACCAATCCCCCACATACACGAAAAGATGACTGTGGTTAAACTTCTGGTGGAGAATTGGAGGTATCAGACATTCATTATTTGATTGTGTTGTTTTCATTGGGTTGGTAATATAGCATTGAAGCTGATAGTTTTGTTTAATTAAATTGCCTTTAATCCTATTCCCATATTGCAGTTATTTTATATTTGTATATTATCTTGTAGTGTTTGTTCCCAGATTTCCATAGTTGGGCATAGTTGCAATCATCATATATGTCTAAAAGAGTTAGGACAGTGAGTGAGTGCAGTGATTAAAAACATACCATTTGAAGTCATATCTTGGTTCATATCTGCCTTTTTCATTTCCCAGCTGTGTGACCTTGGCCAATTATTTAACCTGTCTTTGCCCTAGTGTCTGCTTTATAAAATGAGAATAATGTTCCTTTTCTGGTAGGTGTTGGGAAGATTACATGAAATGTGACCAAAATGCCTCAAATGGTGCCTGGCACATTAGAACTCTTCAGCCATTGATAGCTTTGTTTTCATTTTTGTAGTCCATTTTTTTGGTCACTTTACATCCTAAATATTTTCTAGCCTTCTCATTTATTTTTATTTTTTTAAGAGAGAGAGAGAGAGAGAGAGAGAGTGTGTGTGTGTGTGTGTGTGTGTGTGTGTCTTTCCTGAGATAGAATCTCACTCTGTTGCCCAGGCTAAGAGTGCAGTGGTATGATCTCAGCTCACTATATCTGGCCTCCCAGGCTTAGGTGATCCTCCCATCTCAGTCTCTCAGTCTCCCAAGTAGCTAGGACTACAGGCGCCCACCACCATGCCTGGCTAAGTTTTGTATTTTTGTGGAGATGAGGTTTTTGCCATGTTGCCCAGGCTGGTCTTGAACTCCTGGGCTCAAGCCATCTTCCCACCTCAGCCTCTCAAAATGCTGAATTACAGGTCTCAGCCACTGTGCCTGGCCATTTCCATTAATTTTAATAACTGTATAATTTATTTGTTAATACAGCACAATTCATTAACATCTTTTTTGTTAGACACAATTTTAAGCTGTTTCTGTTTGCCATTATGGATAATATTGTGAAATATGAGCAGATAATTTCTGCTAAGAGGTTTTCTAGGTGTTGGATGACTGGGTTGTGACTCCCTCTGCATATTATAACTACATAAAATACTATCAGTGATGAAGGGACTTCCCAGCATATGCTCCCAACATTTCCGGCTTTGATTTTTTGTTTGTCTAACTTATTGCTGTAATAACTATAAAATGGCAGCCCTTTAGACCACTGAGAGGATTGAAGATGGTTCTGCATAAGTACAGGTTACAGAGGTTAAGTAACTCATCCAGTACCATGTAACTAATAAATTCCAGGTTTGAATACAGGACTCTTTACTCTGTTTTATTCTCTGAATTGTCTGTTACAGACTATACTCATGTAATGTTTTCCTTGTGAGTTTGAATAAAGTCTGTACTTCAGATTTAAGTGTATTGTCACTGTGATGCAAGTATTTCTCAGGCACTTTATTTTACTTTTGTATAGTTTTTCATTATGTACTATGAATTTGTACCTAAATTGGTCAGTCTTTATTTGTTCTTATTTTCAAATGAGAGGTTCATTGTCTTTCCATCGATCTGATGAAATAATCACATGTCAGCTGGTCTTTTAATTGTTCACTTCTTTAACATATGTAAAATTTATTCTTCTTTAGCCTAAAGTGGGGACCTGCCCTAGTTTTCCTATTCGTATCCACTTGTCCTCCTACTGTTTGTCAAATAATTTCTTTCTATTCGTTTCAAGATACTCAATTCTATTTTTTTTTTCTTTTTTTGAGACAGAGTCTCGTACTGTCGCCCAGGATGGAGTGCAATGGCACGATCTTGGTTCACTGCAACCTCCTGGGTTCAAACAATTCTTCTGCCTCAGCCTCCTGAGTTGCTGGGATTATAGGCAAACACTACCACACCCGGCTAATTTTTGTATTTTTAGTGGAGACGAGATTTCACCATGTTAGGCTGGTCTCGAATTCCTGACCTCATGATCCACCCACCTCTGCCTCTCAAAGTGCTGGGATTCCAGGTGTGAGACACCATCCCCGGTGGTGATTCTATTTTATGTCTTATATCTAATTTAAACTGAGTATGGCCTCTTTCTTGTTTTGTTGGTTTATGGTTCTATTTTATGCAAGTTCTATGCTAAAGTCATGTTTTGTGTTTTTGTTATTTACTTGATTTGTTTTTGTTTTGTCAGTACTCTCCAGTGAAATGCCTAGTTGGATTCACCTAGGAACATATCTGTGGTTGAACAAGTTGTGTGTATTGCTGCTTGTAGTGAGGGAAAACACATACCAATGGGAATCACAAGGCCTTCCAGTAAGAGGGTGTCAGAAAGGATTTAGAACAGGATTTGGACTTATGTAAGGTGGCTTGGAGGAGGGTTCAGGGAAGTGGGACTTTGCTTTGGGTTCGATACTGTAAGGAGGGGCGAGTCTATGAATGAGTATCTTAATAAACCTTTGAGACATGGGGAAAATGAATCAGGGTTAAAGCTATGTATGCATAATAACCAGTATAGGGGATATTTAGTCATTATTGGGATTCAGACAATGTTTGTGTTTTCGTTCATGTTCAGACATGTTCATAGTCATAGGGTGGCCTTGTCTGGTATTGGTGTTCTTTGAAATTGTTTGTGTTTTGCCACAGGCCTGCTTATGAGTGCAAGCCAGCACCCCAGCAGCATCAATGCCTTGCTAATAGTACCAGGCTAGCTTTCAGATGTCAGGGGCTGCTTTTCTCATCTTACATTATTTGTGTGGTTATCTGATGCTGTGTGGCAATATTGCCACAAATGTAATGATTTAAAATAACACATGTTTATTTAGTTATTTAGTTATTTAGTTATTATACTTTAAGTTCTGGGGTGCATGTTCAGAATGTGCAGGTTTGTTACATAGGTATACATGTGCCATGGTGGTTTGCGGCACCCATCAACCTGTTATCTACATTAGATATTTCTCCTACTGCTATCCTCCCCTAACCCCCCACCTCCAACAGGCCCTGGTGTGTGATATTCTCCCTGTGTCCATGTGTTCTCATTATTCAACTCCCATTTATGAATAAGAACATGTGGTGTTTGGTTTTCTGTTCTTGTGTCAGTTTGCTGAGAATGATGGTTTCCAGCTTCATCCATGTCCCTGCAAAGGACATGAACTCATCCTTTTTTATGGCTGCAGAGTAGTCCATGGTGTATATGTGCTACATTTTCTTTATCCAGTCCATCATTGATGGGCATTTGGGTTGGTTCCAAGTCTTTGCTATTGTGAACAGTGCTGCAGTAAACATATGTGTAACACACATTTTTTATCTCACTGTTTCTGTGCGGCAGCAGTTGGGCACAGCTTAGCATTGTGACTTAGCTCTGTGACTCTTACAAGGCTTCAGTCTCATCTGAGGCTTTCCTGGGGAAGGATTTGCTTCCAAGCTTACACGGTTGTTGGCAGCATTCAGTTCATACAACATGCCCACTGAAATTATCAGATTTTGCTGGCCATTAGCTGAAGGCTACCCTCAGTTCCTTGTCATGTGAGCCTCCACTACGTTGCCACTTATTTTATCAAAACCAGCAAGCGAGGGCTTCTCCCTGCAGGAGAGACTTCTCTGTGTAGGTATTATAGACTTATATAATTTAATTACATATATGTAATCAAAAGATTATTTTTCTGTGGTGTATTCTATTGGTTAGAGCAAGACGCAGCTTCCATGCACACCCAAGAGAAAGGGGTTACACAAAGGCAGGTGTGAACATCGGCAGGTGGGATTCATGAGCCATTGTTGAGTTGTCCACCATGGTTTGCTTATTGGTCTTTTAATCTTACTGCCACAGACTGGACTGAAACTGGGCACTGGCAATGCTGCCACCTTCAGGGTCTCAGTAATATACTTTGGAAATAGAGTTGGGATTGAGGAATGCCCAGGAGGAAATCTGTTGGTAGTATCTGAGAAAAACCCACTTAGGCTGAGGTCAGGAATTTTTTTTCTTTGTGAAGAAAGGGAACAGGATGATTTGTGGGGAAGATCAAGTGTAAAAATGATTTTGTGACCAAGGAATAAATTGAATAGCCTGCCTGGTTTGAGTGTTTGGAAAGTTGACAGGCAATGGGATATAAAAGCAAGGTAAAAAAAAACATGTGCAGACTTCTCTTTCACTAGTAAAGTTCACAAGTTCTTGTAAGAGTATAACATAACATGTGTCTCAAAGAAAGTTCCTGAGCTATATAACTCAATTTAATATGGTTCTTTTAGAGCAGCAGAAAGAGAAATGTGAAGAAACTTCCAGATATATAATTCATAAGTGTCTGTAGACTCTAGACTGAGTAGCTCCATCTGCCATTGTTTCCAAAGGGTAACAACCTTCCTTGAATGTGCTAGAAGAAGC
Source organism: Cebus imitator (assembly GCF_001604975.1). Taxonomy (NCBI): domain Eukaryota; kingdom Metazoa; phylum Chordata; class Mammalia; order Primates; family Cebidae; genus Cebus; species Cebus imitator. The sequence continues at coordinate 834,099 of NW_016107579.1, read as the reverse complement.
ACCACTGTGCTTTTTGTGTTGATGGCTAATATTCTCACTGCATAATAGCACTTATTTTTACAGGGAAGAAGAATCTATTACTATGACTTATAGAAAACCAAAATGCTTAACTGTCCAAAAAATGCTTCCACCCTACAACCTCCTAAGCCTCTTTAGGAGCCAGAAGAAAGAAAAGGAAGCTGGGCCAGGGAAAGTGCAAGGTCCCTGGAAGGGCAGGAAGGGACCTTCCATAATGTTGTATACTAACTAACCATACACTATTTTGACTGCTTTGATACTTAGTCTGCCAACTAAATTATTCATTGGCCGACTTCTCCCTAAGACAGGATCTTGGAACATTTTGCAGTTCTAGAGGCACAGATTTGTCTTAGGGAATCAGAACCTGAGTGCCTTCTCCCTTATCTTTGTGTACCCTTATGTCATTTAGTTCTTAAAAGTTTCATTATTTTTTAATTCTAAAAATTATTTAATTCATATAGGCTGCCTTCTTGCCTATAATCCTCTGCCTTCCTCCATCATTGTAGTTGTATGCAGTTGAAACTATCTGTTTATGTAGCTGTGGACCACCTTTACTCTTGTCTGTAATCTCAGAGCCTCGCCAGGGGCCCACCAGTGTTGTTCAATAAATGAGTATGTGATACTGTATCAATTTTGGAGGTGAAGAAATGAGGCTACGTGACTTGTCCAGTGCCATACAGCTAGCAGGATCCAGATTTCAGTACAGGACTGTCTGACTTTGCAACCTTTCTCTTTGGCTAGGTGGAGCTTCCTTAGCGAGACACAGGGACAGCCTCCTTTACCATCCTCAGTGTCTGCCTTCCAGACTTGGATGTGACTGTGCCTCCATAGAGTGTCCCATTATTCAGTTGCCTACCTTGGGCTACTGGTGGGGCATGCTTGGAACTAACCACAGAAACAAAAAAGAGAGAAAATGGTGCAGCTCAGCCCAGACATTCATATACCATAAACCTAAGCTGCTGAAAGCTGTGAAAGTTTCTGTTTGGAGTATCTGAGTGATTCTTCATGTTTCTGGAGAATACCACATTGTAATGTTCTCATCCAGTTCTTCAAAGGGTAATATACGGCCGGGCATGGTGGCTCGCACCTGTAATCCCAGCACTTTGGAAGGCTGAGGCAGGCAGATCACTTGAGGTCAGGAGTTTGAGACCAGCCTGGCCAACATGGTAAAACCCCATCCTAATTAGCTGGACGTGGTGGCACATATTTGTAATCCCAGCTACGTGGAAGATTGAGGTGGGATTGATAGCTTGAACGTTAAGAGGCGGAGGTTGAACCTAGGAGCTGAGATTGGCCACTGCACTCCAGCCTGGGTGACAGAGAGAGATTTCATTTCAAAAAAAAGGCAGGGGGAGGTAATATCCTAGCCAGAAGAATGTCAACATCTTGATCTCATTTTTATAACAAGGTGTATTTTAGTACATAAAGGGACTTATTTGTGGAAGGAATCTTTTTTCTTAATGGATTTTGGAAATTTTCCGGTCCAGCAGTTAAGAAATTCTGGCACCATTGCCTCTGACCTTCTAATTCTGAGGATCATTCTCTGGTGGTTAGTCAGAAGCCTTTGCTCTGTCTTGAAGTCATTTCGTTCGAGAGCACGTGGGGAATCTCACCAGATAGTTAGAGCTTGGGTATGGTCAAGGATTTGCTTACGAAAAAACACAAAGGAAGGGGTCTCCTCTAGAGAATGCAGACAGCCACATCTGATTAGAGCAGATCTTATCCCCCCTCTATCATAATGATTTTTATTCCACTTTATGATAAAATTAGCAGAGAAGACTGCCTCTTCAGTTCTGTCACTCACTAACTTGGACCCTGTGCCTTGTAAGCTTTTTGGTTACAAGTAATAGGAATCCTACCCAGCATGTTGCTATAAGTAAAAGAGAGCCTTTATTCAGCTCTCAGAACTGGAAGTTCTTAGGGGACTTCGATGGCTCTGCCATAGCCCTTTGCCCTTGCTTCACTTTGTCTCTCGGCCTCATCACCTTGGGGACCTGACTATAGACAGTTTCTGCCTTACTGTCTCGTCCCTCCATAAGTATATAAAATTTTAAGGAAGGATTGTCCTCTGTTTGTCATGGCTTAGGTCACAGATTTCTCCCCAGGCCCATTATTGCCAGGAGTTGGGTGTGATTGGCAGCTCCTCTGAACTAGAGAGAATAGGAGACAGGGTTTGCTGTTCTACCGACAGATGTGGGGCACACACAGTGGCTAGCACCCCCATAAGTCCTTCGTTTCCATTAGGCCCTCAGGAAATTTATTTAACAAAGTTGGAGGGAATTGACCCAAAATAATCAATGGTTAATAAATCCTCTGTCCTCTTAGTAGCTACCTTCATGTTGTTATTCCTGTGTCCTGGGTTTGTAACCCTTATACTTTTTCCAAGTATCTGAAGTCTTCTGAAAATGTGTATATTTCTAAATTAGTACAATTTTTTTTTTTTTTTTTTTTTTTCCAGAGAACTGATGGAATTGACCTCGTAATCACTGTCATGTGAAAGAGTGGATTAGATACATTTCTTCTTTCAGCAAACACCTGTTGAGCAGATCCTACATCCAGGCAGTGTCAGGTGGAGGGGGCAGGGATTAGGCTACCCGTGAGTCAGGGTTGCAGCCCTGAGGGGCTTCCAGTCAATCTGTGAAAAGATAAATTACAGAACACAATTTGTGTGCCTGCAAAGTGGCTACCAGGCACTGCTTGGTTTGTGTTATTTGAAGTGACAGTATCTGCCCAAAGAAAAGTGATTGGCATAATTGATACTGAACTATTTTTGCCTGATAATAACCAGGCAGAATGGGTGACTTTTAAATTCATACCATGGGGTGAAATGGAAAAGAGGAGGGCTTAGGACTGAGTGAAGATACCACACCACAGGGACCTTGCCTGGGCCAGAAAGTCACAGGAAGCTTAGCAGCTAGGAGATCCTGACTGCTTTGTTAGAAAATCATTCCTGATCTGGCATCTGTGTGGTTTCTAATAAGCTTAGTATGAGTGTTTTCAGTCTTGTCACCCTGCCCCAATTCAAAAGATGTTGTTACCACTTGCTAGCAGCATTGGTTTGTGGAGCTGGGTAGAAGTGTAGTATGGGGCAGGAAAGGGGTGGGGGTGTTGCCCTCTTGGGAACCTCCTGTTGTGGCCACAGATGGAAAAAAATCAGGTTGGAATCAGGAGGGGTGGGCGCCTGGGTAGATTTTTAAACCCCTTCATTCTAGATGCTGTTTCTTCACATAACATAATAGTTGTTGCATACATCATATTCCTAACCTCTAAACTTTTAGAGGGCCAATATTTCATTTTTTTATCTTTGTATTCCTGTTGCCTGTTTCATAGTAAATACTCAATAGAAGATAATGTATCACCTGAAGACTTTGTGGAAACTCATCTGATAGCCATTAGCAATGCTTCTGGGCCAGGCACAGAGGCTCCTGCCTGTAATGCAAGCACTTTGGGAACCTGAGACAAGAGGATCTCTTGAGGCCAGGAGTTTGAGACCAGCCTGAGCAACATAGTAGACCCCTATCTGTACAAAAAAATTAAAAAATTACCCAGGCATGGTGGCATGCACCTGTAGTCCCAGCTCCTTGGGAGGCAGAGGCAGGAGGATTGCTTGAGCACAGGAGTTTGAGGTTGCAGTGAGCCATGATCACGCCACTGCATTCCAGCCTGGGTAACAGAGTGAGACCCTGTCTGTTAAAAAAAAGGAAAAAAAGCCGGGCGCGGTGGCTCAAGCCTGTAATCCCAGCACTTTGGGAGGCCGAGGCGGGTGGATCACGAGGTCAAGAGATCAAGACCATCCTGGTCAACACGGTGAAACCCCGTCTCTACTAAAACTACAAAAAATTAGCTGGGCATGGTGGCACGTGCCTGTAATCCCAGCTACTCAGGAGGCTGAGGCAGGAGAATTGCCTGAACCCAGGAGGCGAAGGTTGCGGTGAGCCGAGATCGCGCCATTGCACTCCAGCCTGGGCAACAAGAGCGAAACTCCGTCTCAAAAAAAAAGAAAAAAAAAATTCCACTTCTTAAAAGAGGCTCTTCTTTGATGTTGTAGTAGAGATCAGTGCTTTATCTCTTCATAGCACTTCCCTCAAGCACCGTTTCATTTGTCTCTTTGCCTGTTTCCCAGGACTAGTATGTTTGCTTTACAGGAGGGCTAGGATTGTAGTGTACCCTCAGTGCCCAACAAAATTGGGTTTTCACAGAAATTTGCTGAAGAAAAGAAGAAAGAAAGAGGGAGAAGAAGAAACAACAACAGCTTTCAAAACTTCCTCTGTGACACAAGTTAGGCCTTGAGGAGAATTCAGACGATGAAACACCTTTACTTATGAATGAGCCAGTTTTGTCCGACTAGATTATGAAGGGCCCCAGGTATGATCTTTGTCTTTTCCCACTTCCCCAGTAAGTATCACTGTGCCCCCACACGATAAGATCTGAGTAAAGATTAGCTTAAATAAGCCAAGGAAGGTGGGGAGAGATTTAAAATTTTAATCAGAGTTAAGAGAGGAACCCTGTAAATCTGGCGAGAAAAATGCTAAATTTGTTTGTGGTTTCCAAACAGCTCCAAGATTTCTTGAATTTGGAGTGACTGTTATGTAGTGAGTATACAATACCTAAGTACAAAGAGAATGGTATCAACTAATGAATTGTCAACCTAGTAAAATTATCTCAAGCCACAGAGCACAACCTATACATTTCAGAGTCCTTATCAATTTGCATAAAGACTTGGGCTTTAGCTTTGCCAGATTTGAGCATCACTGGCAAAGATAATTGGAGCATCACTTAAGAAAAATGTAAACTGTTGAATTTCAGAAAAGTGAGTTGTGCCAATTCACAATTTGGTGAGGATGCCATCTGACCTGACAGTAGTATACGGGGATGAAAGTGGGAGGTGTTGGATTTTGTTCACATCTCCTAAATGTTAAGTGCATTCTCAGCAGGCACATCATATTACTCATTGTGGAACCCAAAGCAAAGCCTTAGACTCAGTAAGGTTTCATAACTGGGTTTTTAGAAATTCATGGAATTTCATTAGTGGGTTTAAAAAATATTGAAAAGAGCATTCATGTATTTAGTTTCATTTTTGGAAGCAGAATGTAGATCAAGGAAGGTGGATGATCCCCTCCTATCCGCAGTGATCACACATCATCAGGAGTGCCTCAGAAGTTTACTTATAAACTAGCATATATCCAAAGGATAACAGCCAAGGTGGTGAGAGGTGTCAACATCTTGTGATAGAAAGGACAAGTGGAAGGACTGTGGACACTTAGTTGAACTGTTATCTGAAAGAGTGATTACTCTGTTGCTTTTGGGGGGGGGAAATATGTTTTTGTGTATATGGTGTGTGTGCATTGGAAGAGGGTATATATTTGAATAAGTCTTTACAGATACAGTTCTGGTGTCTGTTTTCGCTGGCTTTTGTTTATAGTAGTTTGACTTCTTGCGTACTTTTGATTTTTGACTGTGAGCCCGTATTCCTTGGAAATTTATCTGTAGGAACTATTTGAGGCCTAGGATTGAAACTCGGTTATTTCAGGGAAGATCTGCTTTTGCTTCTGCCAAACACCTGGGAATACTTCAGGCCAAGTCCATTTTAAACCTAGTTCTTACTCATGGTTTTTTTGTACCAAAGTGGTGTGTGAATTAGGATTGCAGAACTGCATGAGGGCCAATCTGTTGTTATAAAGTCTCATTGTGGATTTTTTCCCCTCTTACAGCTGTATTAGGATTTGTGTGGGGCGGTTGTTACTGAATTGTAAAAATCAAGGTTTGTGACCATCAGGTTTTGGCAGATACCCTCAGGAAAAAAAGCCAGCTTCAGTGGGTACACATACATTCCTGGATTTTCACTTTCACTTATCTTTTGGCCTTCTGGAATTTTCTGGAATTTAACATTCTTGATAGTTCTTAGATTGAAAAACATTTTTAAAATAAATATTTCACATAGTCTGTTTATTTATTTATTTGAGACAGAGTCTCACTCTGTCGCCCAGGCTGGAATGTAGTGGCATGATCTTGGCTCACTGTGACCTCTGCCTCCTGGGTTCAAGTGATTCTCGTGCCTCAGCCTCCCAAGTAGCTGGGATTACAGGTGCATGCCACTATGCCTGGCTAATTTTGTATTTTTAGTAGAGATGGGGCTTCACCATATTGGTTAGACTGGTCTCAAACTCCTGACCTCAAGTGAGCCACCCACTTTGGCCTCTTAAAGTGCTGGGATAACAGGCGTGAGCCATTGCACCCAGCCTACTTGTCCTTCATTGAAGGGTCAGTCAAGGTACCAAAAACTGAAGTCCATCTATTTAGTGTAGAGAACTCCTTGTACCATATGAGATAGGAATTATTTATTATTGTCAGCTTACTGATCATATTTTGGTGGGGTATAGTATAGGAGAGAACCCTGTATTAGAAAGATGGCTGATGTGTAAATAACCTTTTGGGTCTCTTTCAATTATAAAAGTATATAGTTTTAGCCAAAATAATCATTTTTTGCTTCTCTTGAGAATTTACCATTTTGAACTAGACTAATATTATTCAGTGACATTTAAATCTGTTTCTTCTAAAAATAGAAGTTGTGAATATCTGTCGGTTATTAGAAAACAATGAATTTACACTAGAAGTCATCTTAATCCACAAAGTGGCTTTGAAAGCACGTTCTTAATCTGAAAATGTTGAACAAATCAGATTGGCACTTTAGCCCTCACTCCAATGTAAATACAAATGGATTATTTGTAGATGGTTGATGTTCTTTGACAGATGTTGCATTTTGGAAGTAGAAATCTGTTAGGATGCGCTAGGATTTAAATTTTTTCTGTCAAGGATTTAGTATAAAGCCTCTTTTCCTCTTCTTCTGTCTGACTTTGTCTCATCATTCAGAATCTACCTTGGTCATCTAGTTTTCTTTTTCATTGTATCTCTCAGTGAATGAACTATTGGATGAGACCTGCTGTTCTATGAACCTGTTCCTGTCTTCATCAGCCTGAGTTCTCTTGGCTTTGAGAAACAAAAAATTTAGATTGCTTGATGAAGTATGTTTGAAAAATAGAGCAATCAGCTTACTGTTTACTAGGTTAGGAACTCTCATTTAAGCTCTGTAATAAACTGTTTTATCTGTCTAAAAACAACATCCCATTAAACAAAGCAGCTTCCCATAGCACTGTCTCTAGACTCAAAGGCAAACAGAGGAACTTACAAGTTTATATGTACAGTGTGCCTGTAAATGTGCATTTACAGGACTCCACATAGCACTAAGAATTATTACCTACCAATAAGAGAAAGTATTTTGAAAGCCCATGTTTCCTTGGAACATGTACTATTATAACAGATGTGATAGAGATACCTATAGAGGCTTCAAGATTTTTTCTGTGCATTGCGAGCATTTTCTCTCTGTTCATATGGTTGTCTGAATCAGAGGTCTAGTAAAGGAGTAGAATCAGAAAGAACTTTTCCCTCTCAGGGTTATGTAAATCATGGCTGGACACTTGGTGAGCACACTCCATTGACTGTCCCAGTTCATGAGTGGATTACCAGGTGAGCCATGCTCTTTAGATTAAAGTAGCAGTTCTCAACATTTTCTAATAGTTTTAGGACCCAGTTAAAGACTCTTAAAAACAACTGAGGACTCAATAGCTTATATATTAATTAATTTACAGTAACTTACATATTCATTTATAATAGCTTATGTATTAATACACAATTGCTTATGTATTCATTTACAAATAATGAGCACGTTACATGTTAACATCAGAGCAGTGATATCACATGTCATGTAACATCTGGAAGATTTCACTGTATAATCATGAGAATGAGAGGGAAAAGGCAAATAACATCTTCGTGGTAGTATGAAAAGATATTTGGCCTCTCAGACCTTCTGACAGGGTTTTGAGGGAAGATGTGGCTCAAAAATTCAGACTTAGATAGATACCTGTCACAGGAATAATCTTTCCACATATCAAGATAGCTGCTGATTACCCTGCAAGAAGAATTCTTGTAAGTGAAGTTTGAAGGTCGTAGTTTTAAAACAAAGCTGTATGTGTGCCACATACACTAATATGAGAGCATGGAAGCTAGGTGGGGAGTGCAGTTTTTATTCTCTTAGGACTTTGGCCATAAAAGCAGTTTATGAGCAAGAAAACTTGCTAAGCGTCAGAGACATCACCCAATCTAGGCCACAGCTGCAGAACAGAATTGAATGAGTTTACTCAGCCCCCACACACTGGAGGAAATCTGGAAGGTGAGTGATGCGTGAATCCACTGGAGCCTGCCCACATCTCAGTCTCGAAGCCTGACAGGCCTCTGGAGGAAGTCAGGATACTCAAGCATAATCCTGACATCAAATATAGAGACAGGTATGGGGAAATTAGTTCTGTTTCAGATATCAGTAAAGCATAAATGGAAGGCTTATGTAAAGGTCTTGATTCCGTGAACCAAGATGAACTAATTAAATTCTTTGGATTTGCCCTCCCTTTTTTCCACAGCAGTCTGAGCTATCAGCTGAAGAAAGTCCAGAAAAATTAGGAACCTCCCAGCTACATCGTCTGAAAGTCATTTCCTTAAACAAACAGATTGTGCAGAAGACCAAACATCTTGAAGAGGTCAGTGTTTTCTTTTCATAAGTCTATTCAGGATCTTCGTGGTAGATTGGTTAAAAGAGATTCCAGAACAGGGGTTGGCATACTTTGGTGCTCGGGGCAATCCAACTGCCACCTGTTTTTGTAAATAAAGTTTTATTGCAGCATATGTACATCCATTTGTTAACATATTTTCTGTGCTTGCTTTCAGGCCACAATGGCTGAGTTTAGTAGTTGCAGAAGACCATAAGACCTACAAAGCCTAAAATATTTACTGTCTGGCCCTTTGCAGAAAAAGTTTGCTAACTTCTGTTATAGAAAAAGATCACAGAATAAGAATAGCATTAGTTCACAGATATTTACCAAGCAATACTGTGTGCGAAGCACTGAACTAAGTTAATAGGATGAGTGAAGAACAAGTTATGATCCTTGCTGTCAAGGATCTAAAGATCTAATGAGAAGACATCATACTCATCATCATTTAATTACAGGTGTGATAAATGCTTAAAGGAGAAGTCGAGGAAGCTGGGAGAGTGACTAATAGGGAGACCTGCCCTAGCCTCAGGTCACAGAGTTCTGAGACTGGAAAGATGAGTGGGCATTTCTGGGCAGGAAGTCTGTATGGGCTCTGTGGACTTACGGAACAACGTGAACGAAGACCGGAGGAGGATGGAATGGTCTTGGCCAATCTGTTTTGTGGCCAGAGAGTCATAAGTGAGACGGTTGGCAGTGTCTGATCAAACAGGACCACCCAGGCCATGTTAAGGACAATGGAAGCCACTGAAGGGTTTAAATAGGGGAGTGACGTGATCAGAACTGCATATGGTAAAGACAGTTCTGTTTGCTGCAGGAGCATGAATTAACTGGACTTGAGTGAGAAGGAATTCAGGGAGAACTGGTAGGAGGCTGATGCAATAGTCGACATATGGACAGTTACTATTGATGGCAGGGAAATGGAGCAAACTTGAACTTTTACAGAGCTGTAGGAAATAGTGTTCCATAATACCTGGTGATGGATGGTACTGTTCTGGAAAGACCTACATATATTTGTTCTAAAAAGTAGACCTAAGAGGAAGCTGGGAAGTTTGACTTGGGAACAGTCATTGGACAATAAAAAGTTATGTGCTGCAGTTGCATTAGCAATAGATTAGATTAGAAACATACACGTAGCAAGAGATTATGAATATGGGCTGGGGGCGGTGGCTCACCCTGTAATCCCAACACTTTGGGAGGCCGAGGTAAGCAGATCACCTGCGGTTGGGAGTTTGAGACCAGCCTGACCAACATGGTGAAATCCCATCACTACTAAAAATACAAAATTAGCCAGGCGTGGTGGCACATGGCTGTAATGCCAGCTACTCCACCAGCTGAGGTAGGAGGATCGCTTGAACCCAGGAGGTGGAAGCTGTGGTGAGCCAAGATCGTGCCACTTCACTCCAGACTGGCAACAGAGCAAAAAAAAAAAAAAAAAAAAAAAAAAAAAAAAAAAAAAAAAAAAAAAAAAAAAAAAAAAAAAAAAAAAAAAGAGAAGGAATATGGCTGTCTAAAGAACAATTCACCAGTAGTTACTGTAACCATTAGTTTTCTAAAAATGGGTACCAGTTGGCATTTCGCATTTTGAGCTTATTTTTTATTCCTTTAAGTCTCACATATTTAAAAGATATTAACATATCAAATGGTCTTGCTCAATCATTTCTTTGTTTGAATTTGTTCTATTAGAATTTGTTGTACCATAGCTGAACAAACAATATGTTGGCTTTGCTAAGTGCACTGGATCAAAGAAGAATGAAAGATAGCCTGCGACTTGGTTTCTGTTCAGTTATTTGTTTAGACATTTTAGTGAGTTCTCAACTCAGACAGTATCATCTCTACTCCTGACCCCTGCTGGTGATATAAGAATGGTTCAAAAAGAACTCATCACAGAATCAGAAGGAGCAGGAGTCAAGGATGAGGCTTCCTTATTATGTTGTCTTTATTTCTGAAGGAAGATAGTTTTGAGGTTATTGTAGACTCCAGGAGCCAGAATATCCCAACAGGAATGGATATTTGCTTCTACCTCCTGTATAAACCTGGGGAGAAGAAATGGTAGGCCTCAACACAAATAGCAGTCTTGACACATTCTTGGTCCAGCTGACAGGACAATCCTTCCTGACGCTTGAGTCTGTTTTGCAGTTGGTTCAGAACACGTTTACCCAGAGGTGTTATTTTTCAAGCATACTGCCTAACATAGCAGGCTCTCAATAAAAGACAACAATCATTATTGCTATATTTAATGTAATTAAAGATAATGATCAGCACGTGCAATAATCCCTGGCCATGTAGGTAGGCCAACTGGATAAGAAAAATAAGGTAGGGAGGGAAGAGACTTGCTCAGAGTCTGTGTTTCATGTTCGTGTGTGTGTGCGCGCGTGTGTGCGCGTACGCGTGCGCACAGATATACTAAATACATTACTTACGTCAGTTTCTTGGGTTTTTTTTTTAATTTTTTGAGATGGAGTCTCGCTCACCCAGGCTGGAGTGCAGTGGTGCAGTCTCGGCTCACTGCAGCCTCCACCTCCCAGGTTCAAGCAATTCTCCTGCTTCAGCCTCCTGAGTAGCTGGGGCTACAGGTGCCCGCCACCACGCCTGGCTAGTTTTTGTATTTTTAGTAGAGATGGGGATTTCACCATACTGGGCAGGCTAGTCTTGAACTCCTGACCTTGTGATCCACCCGCTTCAGCCTCCCAAAGTTCTGGGATTACAGGCATGAGCCACCACACACGGGCATTCTGTCAATTTTCAAATGTTTTAAGCGGTTTTTTTTTTTTTAAATTGTAGGGATAAGCTCATTATAAATAATATGGAACTATATAAAGATAAGAATAAACAGAGCAAGCTACTATTTGTGTCTGCTGTGTTTCCTGGCAAACCTTTTTTTAGCCTTTGCAAACACATATGCCCCTTCACCTGGGGAGAGTGAGTTGTATGGTTACAAAATTGAGTTTTTATTTCATTTATTCTATCACAGACGTCTCTCTGTCAGTAATAATAATGGCTAAAAAGTACTTTGTTATTGCTTAGTAATTACTATATGCTTTATAAAATTAACTCATTCAGTTTGCACAGCATCCTCATGAAGGGGAGGTACTGTTATTTTTCTCACTTTACAAATAAGGATACTGAAACACAAATTAAGCAGGCTGTCTGTAGTCAAACAACTTGTTAGTGGTTGAACCAAAATTTAAGCATGTAAATCTACCTCATTCTTTTTAGTGACTGGATAGTGTGACCTAGTATATATGTAACATAATTTATTTAACTTGTCCCCTATTCATGAGTATGTAGGTTTTTCGAGGGTTGTTTTTTTCCCAATTGCAAATTTTTGCTACCATGACCACCTTTGTGCAACTGTATAGAAGTGTTTCTATAAAATAGACTTTAGGAAGTGGAATTGCTAAATCAAAAAAAATTATTTTCATTTTTTATTTTGCTAAAAACTGTCGAGTTGTTCATCAGTTATTTTATCAATGTGTATGTCTACTTGTAGTATGAGAGGGATTCCAAACACTTCCACAACCTCTTTTACAAGGTCATACAGGCACAGAGCATCTGAGATGCATCCTTTTTTAGGCTTTTGCAAGCACGTATGCCCTCACCTGGGAAGGGTGAGTTGTATGGTTACAAAACTGAATTTTTTTTTCATGTATTCTATCACAGACATCTCTCTGTCAGTAGTAGTAATGGCTAATACATGCTTTGTTATTACTTCGTAATTACTAAGTGCTTTGCAAAATTAACCCAGTTTGCACAACATCTCCTTATGAAGGGGAGGTACTCATATTATCCTCACTTTACAAATAAGGAAATATTAGTCCATTCTCACCCTGCTAATAAAGACATACCTGAGACTGGGTAATTTATAAAGGAAAGAGGTTTAATTGACTTAGAGTTCTGCATGGCTGGGGAGGCCTCAGGAAACTTAGAATCATGGCAGACGGGGAAGCAAACATGCCCTTCTTCAGATGATGGTAGGAAGAAGAAGTACAAGCAGGGGAAATGCCAGATACTTATTAAACCATCAGTTCTCACAAGAACTCATTATCATGAGAACACCATGGGGTAAACCATCCCATCATCCAATTATCTCCACCCAATCCCTCCTGCAACATGTGGGGATTATGGGAACTATAATTCAAGATGAGATTTGGGTAGGGATTCAGCCAAACCATGTCATGGTCCAATAAGGGAATATGTTACAAAGGAATAGAAATGGAGTGCAGCTGGTAGGTAGCTGAGAAGAAACCTGAGAGTGATGAAAGATCCAGAGAGGTGGTGTTAACCAGCAGCTGAATTTTCAGGGTAAATGTAGGGGTTAATTATGATGAAGAAAATAGAGGTAAGAGAATCCTGGAGGACTCCAACAAGATAAAAACTAAGCTAAGCTACTGGGATACTTCCTACGTAAGAAAAGATGGTCAGATGAAGAATTAAAGAGAGTTCTTGTTAGTTAAATTAATGAAAGAAAGAGATAAGCCTTCCCTTCTTAGCAAGCTCCTACTTCCCTGCCAAGATCCATCTGGGGTAAGTCTTTGTTGATGAAGGCTTCCTGAACCCCCTGGTGAGGGAGCTGATTCTCTTTCCTTGGGCCTGCCCCTACCCTATCTTGTCTCATATTTTAATCCTACAGTTACAATGTCATGTTCTATATCCCATACACCTCATTTGAACAGAGCGTGGGGTAAATGTCAGATGAGAGGTGGGTGCAGGGGTGAGAGGCTACGCAAGAAGGTGGGTGAAGCAGGTGGGAAGATCCCAGGAACTTTCCTAGAGCCTTGTCTTAGTCCATTTGGGCTGTTCTAACAAAATAGCTTAGACATGGTAATTTATAAACTACAGAAATTTGTTGCTTACATTTCTGAAGGTTGGAAGTCCCAAGACCAAGGCACCAGCATATCTGGTGTCCAAGGAGGGCTCACTCTGCTCCACAGATGGCGCCTTGTTGCTGCTTCCTCACATGGTAGAAGGAGGCAAGGGAGCTCACTCAGGCCTCTCTTCTTTTCTTTCCTTTTTTTTTTTTTTTTTTTTTTTTTTTTTTTTTTGAGACAGGGTCTCACTCCATCATCCAGGCTAGGGTGCAATGGCATGATCATAACTCACTGCAGCCTCAACCTCCCAGGGTGAAGCAATCCTTCTGCCTCAGCCTCCCACATAGTCAGGACCACAGGAACACCACCAGGCCTGGCTAATTTTTTTTTTATATGTCTTTGTAGAGACAGAGTCTCATTTTGTTGCCCAGGCTAAGTCTCTTTATAAGGCCACTCATCTCATTCAGAAGGCTAGAGCCCTTATGACTTAATCCCTTCCCTCTTGAAACTGTCATATTGGGCATGAGGTTCTAAGATATGAATTTGGGGCAGACACTAACATTCCGAAAATAGCAAGTGTCAACAGTTATGTCACTGGGATTTCAAGAGAAAACTAAACTTTCTCCTGAAGTACCCTTATACTACCAGTTACACAAACAGGTTAATAGAAATTGTCATTGCACAAGTGGCTCCCTTTGAAAAGGGAGACACCAGAATCTACCTACTTCTGTCTCCTTTATCACTTTGCCCTCAGCTTGAGTTGGCTTCTTGATAGGCCTTGTTGGAATTATAACTATTTATCAGTCATAAAGACTGATAACTAGATGGGAGTAACAATTTCTAAAGGTGACATAACTCTTAATAAGCTGCTTACAGGCCCAAGGATGGGGCATGTAACTTTGAAATAACCGTTGAGATATAGATTAAAATTTCTCATTGTTAACTTGAACTCAGGTAATAACTAGTTTGAAGGTGGTTTTCTGCCTCATATCCTTTTCAGAAGTGAAGTGCACAATCCTTTTGAGCTTTTAAAGGGATGTTTTCAAATTTCTAGAAGTTGATAGACACACAAGGATATACTATTTTAGCAAGGGAAAGGAAATTGACTTTTTCAAGATGTGAGTTTATAGTTCTATAACTTGGAACAGTAAAGGTAATTTATTTTCATTCTCTTAGTGTTGAGGTCCTGAATCCTATCCTTTATGTGGCATCATTTGCCAACCAGTCCTGTTCTATGCTAGAATCTCAAGTGCTGAAATGCTGTTTGTTTTCTGCAAACAGCAAGTTGGTAACTACATTGAGCCCCACTGAAAAGTCAGAGGGACTGGAATTTGGATCTGGGCCTCATCAGTTATTCAGCTATGGAACGTTAGTCAAGTAACTTAACCTGTCTTGAGTCTTTATTTCCTCACCTGTAAAATAATAAAAGTGTCTTTTTTCACTGAATAAAAGGATTCAGTAATACTGTTTATGCAAAATGCCTGGTACATTGGCTGACATGTACTTGGTGCATATCAGGGTTTTTTTCTTCATTTGTTGTTGGCAACCCTTCTACAATTTCCACATTTGCTCAGTTTAAATCTTTCTGAGCTTTCATTTTCTCATCTGTGAAATGCATATCTGTGTTGTCATAAGGATCAAATGAGAGCATATGTCTTTTATCTTTTATTTACAGCTGCGAGCAAGTCACACCAGCCTACAAGCCAGATACAATGAAGCCAAGAAAACACTGACAGAGGTGAGCAGATAGATTCTCCTTCTTCGGTCAAGAATCATTTTTGGCCTGCACCACCAATGGAATGACTTGTTTCATCTGTCTGTGGGGGACACACGATCCTGTTCTCAGAAACTGCAGTCATTTTGAGGACGTAGGACAGTTACTTAGTAGTGTGCGACCCATGTCATCAGTTTGTCCACCCTGCCACATTCTAGACCTTTAGCGGTCTTGGTGGAAAAGGTCTCTGGGCTGTGAGGATCAGGAAAGGCTTCCTGGGAAGGCAAGTCTGATAGGCTAGGTGGGACACAGAGAAGAACTCACAGTGTCACACATAGTAAATAGCCCCTGCTCCTCAAATATAATAGCAGCTTATATAATAGCTCTAAGATCCTGAATTCCTTGAGAGAGAGATTTCTTTTAAGATATGAGAGAATATAATTGTTGTTCAGAATTTCCAATTATCTCCTAGGCAGAATGGGAAAGGGACTGGAGGAGGAGGAGGAGGGCTAGGAGTATATTTGGACCCTGCGATTCAGTCTGTAGTCCAGGTTGCAAGTGTGCTACCTCACGGCAGCTTTGTCGCTGCTCCCTTCCCACTTCAGATTGCTGAACAGACACCTCTGCTGCCACCTCTATCATGAGCAGCGTGTAGATACTTCTGTCCCTTGGTTTCTACAGAGAGCTATCCTCATATAGGCCTGAAAAGCACTCTTCCTTGTGATTTTGGTGCTTGGATTATAGCTGTACTGTGGAAGGATCTCACTGCACAATCCCTACTTTCTGGACCATTTGGAAACTAGGATCTTCAAAGACGTCTCTTAAACCACCCAAGTCTCCCTACTTTCTAGAATTCACATGGCATTTACCAATTTAAAATTTTTATTTCTGTAGCAATATATAGCAGTTAATTTGCCACCTTGATGTAAACCTGACAAAGCTTTTCAATTCTGATCTGGACTAACCTCTTCGTTATCGTCAGCACGTTTCAAAAGGGCAGGCACATGAATGGCAATTTAATTTTTTCTCATTGTTCCTAAAGATGCCTGCCTTGCCTTTGGACAGATCAGTGTCCTTTACACTGCTCTGTGACTGCTTTCCTTATGGATTAGATGGCAAGTTCTGTGCGATGGGAGCCCTGTTGCTATATTACTTTTAATGCTGCAGAGCCCCTGGCATGAAGTTTGCCAATACGTGGATCTGTTTTTACATAACAGTCTGGAGGAGATTAAAGGGAAAATATCTTGATATCAGTTTTCTAAGATATGTATATGCCTTAGGATATAAATTATCAGTGACTATAAAGGGGCTTTTTATATTAAATACTAAATCAAGTATTTGTTGAGCCGTTTTCATGTTATAGAAAAGTGGAGGATGTGATTTAAGTCAGTAATAAGACTATCCTCAAATGAAAACAGCAGCCAGCATATCATTCCTGCAGTCATCATTCCTTTTTGCAGATGGCAAGCTAAGGCAGAGAGGCTAAATAACTTGCCGAAGGCCATGCAGTAGGGTGTCAGGATTCAAAAACAGTCAGCCTGGCACCAGAGCTCTCTCTGGGAGCTTACTGTCTAATAGGACAATGAAACTCATTCCCATCTAGAAAAATGGGAAGCTATATAAAACCTAGTACTGAACAACTTCTGAAGAAGCTTGATTTCATCAGCCTGTGAGTGAGTAAGGTCTTTCACCTCTGGGCCTGGTTCTTCTTACCTATCAAGGTGAATAGTGAGCAGAAAGAGCACTCTGAACCCTTTCACTCCAGGGTTCCCGGCTTTTACCTCTTCAGCAAAACTTGCCTTTCCAGGATAACCTAGTGGCACTGAAAAACACGGAGGACTTATGTCTTTCCAGTAAATCTGGAAAAAGTAGAGCAGGGTGTGGAAGGTCGCACACAGACAGCAGTGGTGCCTGACACCTGTGGAGGAGGCTGCATGACTTCTTTAGGAAGGCCAGGAGACTGGCTGGTCCCTCTGCTTTGTAACTTCAGCAGCCACTGCTCTAATTTCCTTTGTGTGAGGCTGATTCTTTTTATGCGATATTTTATGTCTAAGGACATTAATTGTATTTAGTTTTGCTTGCTCTGTAACTATTACTTCAGATCAGAACTTGTTGAATTGATACATCTTTTTTAAGGTTAAGGTATGTCTGTTGATGATCCTTGGTTATATGCTCATCTTTAATTTTAAAATTTAGAATTACCACCTATGCAGATCCATCTATTTTATGCAGGCCACTTCCTGTGTTTATTCTGGAAGGGATCTGCCTACTGTTTGCTGGGATCAGCCAATAGTAACTGATACTCTGGGTCAGGGAACTTCCCATTTCTCCTGGGTATCACCAACTATATGGGACCCCGCCCTGCCTCTCAGACTTAACCACCAGCTCGTTTAAGAGAGTCTTTCATTGCCAAGCCCATGTGACTGTTTCTAAAGCAGATCCGCAACACTGCACACCAGTCCTTCCTATGTCTGCGAACTCCACATAGCTTCTTCCTCAGGCCATTCCTATCTGCTGACCATCTTTTTTAGCCTGTGAGGTTAAACTCTTGTGTTCTAATGTAATAGTCTGGATGTTTGGGAGTCTTAGGGCAAGAAGGGGTGGCTGCAAGTTGTACTTAGTCTACTATTTTCCACTAGAACTCTTGGAACTTTTTAAAAACTTAAAATTTTTAAATAAGTAACACATTCACATGGTACAAAATTCAAAGATTACAAAGGGTGTAGGTTTGGAGAAATAGTAGGTGTTTTCTTCACTGAACAGTAGATATTAGAGATCATTGTAAAACAGCTACTTTATTCTTTTTTTAAATATTGACTTAGTATTCTGTTGAATGATGTAATTACCTACTTTATGCATTAAAATCCGAGTTTTAAGTTTCTTCTTTAAAAAATGTCATTCTCTGCCTCACAAAAAGAAGGTGAAATTGTTCACCTGTGCTACCAGGGCTCCAGCAGCCATGTCTCCATTCTCTTGCAGCTGAAGACTTATAGTGAGAAACTGGACAAAGAGCAAGCAGCCCTCGAGAAGATAGAATCCAAAGCTGATCCAAGGTAAGAGGTTTCAGCATGCACTTATTTTCGCTTTTTTGAAACTAACTTTGCTCATACTTAACTGACTTAATTTGTTTAAACACGGAACAAAGCAGCCAAAGGCTATTGGTCTGGCCCCTGCAGGTCAGATCATTTTACTGTTCATCCAGAAAGTGGTGAGACTCTTACTCTGAGACACGCTTGGGCTACCCTGGGTTAGCCACCTTTCTTCCCATACCCCTTGTGTGCAGAAGCAGCATAGTTTTTTGTTTTTCTATTATTCAAAATGGTCATACGTTCATAGTACAGAAGAGGGTGTATGGTAAAAAATGTTTCTCCCACTCCTGTCCCCAGCCACCCAATTCTCTTTCCTAGAGTTCACTGTTGTTACAAGTTTTTTTTTTTTTTTTTTTTTCCGGGACGGAGTTTCACTCTTTTTACCCAGGCTGGAGTGCAATGGCGTGATCTCAGCTCACCGCAACCTTCGCCTCCTGGGTTCAGGCAATTCTCCTGCCTCAACCTCCTGAGTGGCTGGGACTACAGGCGTGCGCCACCATGCCCAGCTAATGTTTTGTATTTTTAGTAGAGACGGGGTTTCACCATGTTGACCAGGGTGGTCTCGATCTCTTGACCTCATGACCCACCCGCCTTGGCCTCCCAAAATGCTGGGATTACAGGCTTGAGCCACCGCGCCTGGCTGTTACAAGTTTTTAAACAGCACGTGCCTCCTTGGTAGAAAAGGTGCAGTCTTTTCTCTCAAGACACAGCTGCTGTGGGTATTTGTTCTTCCATGTAGAATGAATTGTCATTAGAGCACTGGAGGAGACAAAGCACTTTAACATTTGACCTTTTTAGCTTCAGACTGTTTCAGTGGTAAAGTCTCCCAGGAGCTTCTTATTTGAATGAGACTGAAATCATAAAAAGCTGGAGGCACAGAATAAGGAGTTCTGGTTTGATGAACATTTTTAGCAAAAAGCACCCATAGATAACTTGACTCTAGAATTAGAAACCTTTCTTTCATGAAATGGAGCAAAGCACTGTCAGATATTTGATATTTTTATTGTCAAATTAGTGCTTTGAGTGACCCTAAACAACCTGTTTCCTTTTCAGAATGAATTTTAAAAATAGTTTTCGATAACGTATATTCCTCGAATACAGTTGAATAATTGGTATCATTATATCCAGAACTATTGAAACTCTGATGATTCTATAGTTGACATTTTAATCTGGAATCTATAGTGTTTGCCTGGATCCAGCATGATGGTCTTGGGTGTATAAATGAATAATAATGTCAGTTAAATAGAAGTCAGTGTCATTTGTGGAGAATCCATGAGACACTCTTAGAGCTGAGAAAGGAAATTAAAAAGGGAGTCCTTCTTTAGCTAGGAACCTGCTTTTAGCTGTGATTCATAAAATCATAATGGTTTGCCTATGTCATTTATTTATTTTTTTTTTCTTTTCTCTTCAGTATCCTACAGAACCTGAGAGCACTTGTGGCTATGAATGAAAATCTGAAAAGTCAAGAACAGGAATTTAAAGCACATTGTCGGGTAAGTGTTGTTCGGTGTCAGCAAATAAACCAGGACTCTTTTTTTTTTTTTTTGAGACGGAGTTTCGCTCGTTACCCAGGCTGGAGTGCAATGGCGCGATCTCGGCTCACCGCAACCTCCGCCTCCTGGGTTCAGGCAATTCTCCTGCCCCAGCATCCTGAGTCGCTGGGATTACAGGCACGCGCCACCATGCCCAGCTAATTTTTTGTAGTTTTAGTAGAGACGGGGTTTCACCATGTTGACCAGGATGGTCTTGATCTCTTGACCTCGTGATCCACCCGCCTCGGCCTCCCACAGTGCTGGGATTACAGGCTTGAGCCACCGCGCCCGGCCTAAACCAGGACTCTTAACCGAATCTCTTGGTTTACCTCCATTGTCCTGTTGTGATGTCCTGTCCAGTGCAGTTTAAAAAGCAGATTCACCTAGCAGTTATTTGTCAGTTATATAAACTGAATAGAGCACCATGGTTGGGACCCTCCAAAGACACCAGAAGTAAGACACATTAGTAACTGTGCCAAACCCCAAAACAAACAATGTCACCTAACTTACAAAGGTATTTGAAAGAAAAGTCTTATAAAGTTTTTGAAAAAATATATTTTATTGACAGATGGCCTTTGTGAAAAGAGTAACATCATACAAAACCAAGGCTGTCCTGAAAACCTGGGGTGTCTATATTCTATGTATAAGTCCTGGCTGCCACCATCTGGAAACTTGTAGTCTAGTCGTGGGGTTGATGTGTGCTCAGGTGACTAGTGTGAGACAGGCAATGATGCCGGGCAAGTTCTGTGTGAGCTCCAGGGGAGGAAAAGGCACTTCAGCACAGGAGCCATCAAAAAGGTAGATGTTACTTAACCTGGGAGGACGGCAAGTGGAAGAGGGACTTGCTGAGGCAGAGTTCCAGGCTGGAAGACGGACAGGTGAATAAGGTTGAGGCCTGCTGGGGAGAGGAAGCAGACAAGACCAGTTGGAACTAGGCTGCAGACCACTTGTTCCTTTCATTGCCCAGTGATTAATGCTTACCTCACCGGCCCTTCAGAAAGAAAGGCCTCTTTTGATGGAGGTATAGCCAGCTGCCTGTAGCCTCCTGAAAAGAACTTTCCCAGGCCAAGAATTGGGGATCAGGGCAGCTACCTCATTAGCTTTCTGTCCCAGAATAAATTCATGAAATGTGAAAATAAGACTTGTAGACCAAATAGTTGAATAATTGCATCTGATTACTAGCTTGTCCAGATTTTGTAAACGTTCATGTCACTTTTAAAGGAGGAGATGACACGGCTACAGCAAGAAATTGAAAACCTGAAAGCTGAGAGAGCACCATGTGGAGATGAAAAGGTAAAGGCTCCGAATTACTCCTTGGGACTGTCTCTTTATGCCTTACATGGGGAAAAGATAGTTCTAGATGCCTTACATGGGGAAAAGATAGTTCTAGAGAACCAAAGAGCAGACAGTCTGGTGCTAACTTATCCTGTAAAAACACATTTCTCAGCTGTTTTCCTTCTGTGACCTTAGATTTGCATCTATCTCTTTACTTTTTCCTCTGGGAGTGAAAGGCAGCAGAGGGTTTGGAAGGCAGCAACCCAGATGTGAATTGACAGATTACACAACTCTGGCCTCCCTCTGTTTAGGGAGATGTTTTCAGGAAAAGTCTGAGCTCTGTTTCCTGCTCTTCCATTCCTTAAATTTTCTGCCTCATTTCACCTTTCTCCTTTCCTACCTAGGATAATGCCCCACTCCCAAAAGGCAGCAACAACATGAAGAAGGAGAGAGCAGTATTAGATTCAATGAAAGAGCTCCAGTCTTGCAGGAGCAGTCTGGGTTTAGGGAACACACCTGGCCAGCTGGTTCTCTGAACAAAGGACTTAATCTTCCAAGTTGCTAGCATGAATTTTCATTAAACCTTAAATTGTAAGAAACAGGGAACTTGAGGCTTAGGGAGGGCAAGAGTATCCAGCCACCCAGCACCAGACCACATGCCCTGCTGCTCAGCCCAGCACTCTGCACTGGACTATGCCCATGGCTGTACAGGACACTGCCATGCCCAGCGGGGATATGAAGGCCTTGCAGGGCCCTTCTCACTTCCTGAGTGGTTGCATTATTTCACCTAAGCCATACAACTCTTCACATCTGTGAGGGGACTGGCATGGGTGAACAGGAGAGCCTAGGAGGCAGTGGTATCCCAGGGTCATTGTCACAGAACCAACCTCTCCAGTTGTTTCTAAAACTTTGAGCCTTTAAAGCTCAAATCATCAGCTTGGTTAGCCTCTGAATTTGCACAAATTAGACTCTCAGGATCTTATTTTTCTTCCCAGCACATCTTGTTAGTGAGATTCTCACATTGAAAAAGAGCTACAGTTTACTGTATGTGTAACTGACAGATACCTAAGAACAACTGGGGCTTGTCTAAGGGCAATTCCCTTTCTCCTCTCTTCAGAAATGCTCAAGGGACATCAGGGCATTTCTCAGCTGCACCCTTTTGCCCTTGCCTGGCCCCTGCCTACATCTAGATCTTTGGCTTCTGTCCCATTCCCAAATCCTCAGGAGAATTGTTTATTATGTTTTCATTGTTTCAGACCCTCTCCAGTGGAGAGCCACCTGGTACCCTATCTTCGGCAATGACTCACGATGTAAGTAACTGCTGCTCAGGGTTGGCGTTGTCTCCTGAGGGCAGGCGGCCAGCTTTGCAGTCTCCTGTGATGGCTTCTCATGCCCATTTTAATGTGCTCTATGGCCGGCTCCACATCTGTGCTTTCCAGGGCACTTTCCCATTTGATACAGCCGGCCCCTCAGACGGAGGCAGGGTCTCACCAGGAACGGCCCTGAAGGTCACCCTTCTGGTGGGTTTTCTCCCAGTCCCATGTACAAGCATCTTGTTTTCATGCTGGCATCTCAGTTGGGAATTGGAGAGGCCTGCATTGGCCACATATGCTGGTCACCATTCAGGCTCTGAGGGGTGGGGTGGTACATAGGGGAAAACCTTCTCTCTGTTGTACTCTATACCAGGCTCAGCAAACTTTCTGTATAGGTCCACATAGTAACTCTTCACCTTTGTGAGCCAGCTCTGCTGAAGTGACCATAGCTTATCGGTAAATGAATGGACATGGCTATGTTCCAATAAAACTTTATTTACAAAATGGACCGCAAGGCATATTTGGCCCAAAGGTTGTAGGATTTAGCTCAGAGGCTGTAGTTTGTCACCCTCGTCTGAATTAAACCAGTGCTCCCAGCATTCCAGAAACCTCCAGGAGAAAGAGATGGGAAAGGAAGTGGAGGAAAGGAAAAGCAGGAAAACTGTAAGCCTTCTTAAAGGGTTCCTCTTTCCTTTGTACTCTCATAGTCTCCCTGGAAAATGAGCTTCAGCACTCTTCTAGTGAAGTCTATTGGAGATTACCTGCAGCTGAGCCCCTTGGGTGGGTGTGTGTGGGTATGAGGATGTTTATATTCTCCACGCTGAGCCCCTTGGAGGGTGTGTGTGTGTGGGTGTGTGTGTGTGTGTTTATATTCCCCGTGCTGAGGAAGGAGTGCTCCTTTGACTCCTTTTGTAACTTTCTCTGAAGTGACAAACCATCCAGCTATGTCTCTTACCTTGCTGGGTTCAATGAGGGACGAGTTTCTTTCTATTTTCTGTATCAGTTCTGTCCAAAAGAATTTTCTGCAGTGATGGAAATGTTTTGTATCTGCACTGTCTTCTGTGGTTAGTGGCCATCACATTGGATTACACAGTTCTAAGTAGAAACATAGAAAACTAGCATAATCTCCAAACACAGGCATAGAACAACACAATCTTTAAGTAATGATTTGTCTCCACATCATCATAGGTTTTTGCAGAAGAAGGGCATATACGTTTGGAGTTTACTTAAGAACATAGGATTCAGCCTGGGTCCCAGAAGGAAGAGTTTTATAACATGATATGAAAGGGTATCAAGGGTCTCATATGAGATAGGACCTAGACACTAAACTTGGCCATTTGAGAAGAGAAATGTAAGGCCTTAGGATGGGGCAGATATGATAAAATCATTCAACTTTCAAAGAGTCCATTAAAGATCAAAAGTTTTCTATTCCCAGATAATTACAGCCTTTTCCAATTTTTAGGAAGACCTAGACAGACGGTATAATATGGAGAAAGAGAAACTTTACAAGATACGTTTACTACAGGTGAGTAAAAGAAGGACAAAAATAAGCATAAATGCTTCTAACTAGGTCTAAGTGTCCTGTGACAGAACTAGGAAGTCTCAATATCTGAGAACTAGAGAAAATAAGTCATGAGGCTGCTGTTCACCAGTCTTCTTTCTATCTGGAGTGTAACTCAGCAATTTAAGATGTTGGTAAAAACATCTCACATTGGTATGTTACTTTAACAACCACTCCTTTGAGTTAATCCTCACCCCAGGTAGAAACTGGATATTATATCCTATTTTCTTTATGAAGAAATTGACTCAAATAAGGTGAGTACTTGCCCAGAGTCAAGCAGCTGGTCAGTGCCAGAGTCTGGATTCTAGTTACCTAGTACTCATCAAGTACTAAAAAAGAATTGTTCTCTAGTACTGTTCCTCTGAAATTAAGTGCCATTTCAGCTGTTTTTTTGATAACTGGTGGCTTATTAGAGTGGCATCAAACATGGGGAAGTAGGTTTCAAAATTAGCTCTAAAATTTTATTTATGCAGAGTCAAAATTACATTTAAAATCCCCTACCTTGCCAGGATTTACTCATGGAAGCTCAAAAGCCAAAAGTTCCTTCTGTTGCACTTTGGTTCAAGCCAACCTTCTGTTCACTGGGAGGGAAAGGCTGGGCTGTGATGGGAATGGCCAAGGGGCTGCAGAGGCCAGTGAGATCCCGTTTCCCCTCTCTCTGGCACCTACTTATTTTGCTCAGCTGTTACAGTTAAATTTAGGTGAGTCAAATTTGTCCTTGTTACAGACTCTACTAATCTTTAAAGAGGCACAGAATTAAATAAAATTGGGACAGTACAGCAGCGTATTTGGAAACTTTTTGACTGAGTGCTTTGTATGTATTCAGCATTGTATCAGGTCCCAGAAATAATAAATAGGATGACCCATCTCCTGGAAATGCTGGCTATTTGAGAACCAAGACATGTCTATATATACATTAAAGTACAAGGGAGTTTATGTGCAAATTGCTTAATAAGGGCAGGTTCAGATTCGCTAGGGGAAAGTTTCAGTAAAGCCAGTGGCTTGCTGAGGTCAAGGATCTGAGTCAAGCCGTGGCTGTAGAATGCGTGGAAATGAACTGACAGAGGACTGCTTACAGGGCCATAGCTGATGGAACTTAGGATCAATTGAGATAAAAAGAGGAGTAAAAAATGATGCTGGAATTTCTGACACAAGGGTGGATGATATTGGTGTTACTCATTGAGAAGAAGCGTAAAAGAGAAGGAATGGACTAGGGTTAAGAGCGAGAGGAGGAGTATAAATAGGAGTGTTAATGAGATCTGTTTGGGGCTTTTCAAAGTTGGGGTACTCAGCCATATTGAAATGTCCAAGGAGTGCTTGGCTGTCAGGTCTCACTCCCAGAGTAGTATGGGCCAGAGAGTTGGGCGCCTGGGCAGTGATGATGAGGACTGGGGGTGTGGAATGTGGAAGAGGCCCTGAGACTAACCCTGGTAAGCACATGTGAGGATAGGCAGAGCAGAAGGACGGATCCCCCAGTGATGATGCACCTGAGCAGCCAGATGGGAAAACAAGTGTACAAGGCTCGTGGGAGCCTAGCAGAGAGCTCAGCAGAGAGAGTGGGAAGTGTCACTAGAAATCAAGAAAGCTAGGAGCTGAGAATTGTCCATGAGGTGTGTCCCTGGAAAGGTGTGCAGCGACTTTGGCAAAAGCAGTTCAGTGCGGCACTGGGGATGGCCCAGTCACAGTGGGTTGAAGGAGGACTGGTGTGGACAGAGATGCTCATGTGCATGGCTCTCAGTACATTTCTCTTACCTGTAAAAGGGAAGAGAGAGGCTGGTAGCTGAAAGGTGATGGGGCTTAAAGAAGGGCTATTTTTTTTTAGGTGGAATCTCACTCTGTCACCCAATCTAGAGTGCAATGGCACAATCTCGGCCCACTGCAACCTCCGCCTTCTGGGTTCAAGCAGTTTTCCTGCCTCAGCCTCCTGAGTAGCTGGAATTACAGGCACGCACCAGCACGCTCAGCTAATTTTTGTATTTTTAGTAGAGACAGGGTTTCTTCATGTTGGTCAGGCTGATCTTGAACTCCTGACTCGTGATCCACCTGCCTCAGCCACCCAAAGTGTTGGGATTACAGGTGTGAGCCCCCGCGCCCAGCCTAAATAAAAGGGCTTTTAAGGAGTGAGGACATGTATTTATTTAAATGCCGATGAGAAGGGTTAGTAGGTAGGAAAACAGATGCAGTAAAAGACTGAATGGTTGTATCTTAAGACTCCTGAAAGAAAACTAGAAGTCAGAGCCTGAGCACCTGTGGGGAGTGTAACCTTGACCTAAGGGAGAAATACATCCTTCCCTCTCCATAGAACTGCGGAGGCCCAGTTTTGGATTAGGTCACCAGAATTGAATGTGGGCTTCCCACCAGGAGGCTCCTATTTCCCCAGTGAATTAGAGATTCACATCTGGTGCTGCAGGTAAAGCAGGCAGGAGAGTGGGAAGACGTGGTGGACAGAGGGATGCAGGCACAGAAGAAAGGCAGTACTTACAGCCCGCTTGGTTTGGAGACTACACATGTTCAGTGGGACCCATGTACAAGTGAGCGGCTCACTCTCCCAGCAGCTGCGTCTGCACTATGCCACACCACACAGCAGTGCCATGCCTCCCAGACCCAGTCAGTAGGGCAATTTCTGGAGTCTGTGGAAGGGAGAAAATACTGGAAAGATATTTAAGGAGTAGGTTGTAGGATCTTTTCCACCAGGATGAGGAATTTGGGGTGCATGTAGAGGCAGCAAGGTGGCATAGCTTCCCATCATTTTGAGCATTTCTTTTGTTGCCTGTCCCCACCTGGCAGTGGTGGAGCTGGCTATTTTAGAGTCCTTGGGGCCTTGGTTGCAGGGTCTGTCCATAGAAGCCCTTCCCATTCAGTGTCTTCCCTCCTGGTCCATTCATTTGGTGTCTTCTGTGGTTCAGTTCATAGCCACGCCTCCCCCCACACCTAGGAAAGTGGGAAAGTCAATCCAAATCTGAGATGGGGACCTTTAAGCTGATGGCAGAAGTTTGTGCCTGCATTCTAGGGTGTGTGGTTGGGCTCAGATCGGGGTGCAGGCAATATTTTGGCTCCCCAAAGAAGTAAGGCCTTTTACCAAATAGTACTGTCTCTGCCTCCCTTTTGCATTTAGGCTCGAAGAAATCGAGAAATAGCTATTTTGCACCACAAGATTGATGAAGTCCCCAGTCGTGCCGAGCTAATACAGTATCAGAAGAGATTTATTGAACTCTACCGCCAGAGTAGGTGCATCAACCACAGACAAGCTCTCGAGGCTGGGGAGGGACAGGAGGCGAGGGGTCTGTCCCACTTCAGCATGGGAGAGTGTGCACCAGAGCGCAGTCCACAAAGCCACCACCAGAAAGCTCTGTTTCATCATCAGGCCCACTTGGCATCCCCGGGAGCAGCACTGTGGTGCTCTCATTGCCCTCTCCACAGACAGATTGTTGAACCAGTTGCACTCTTAGAATAAAACTTCAAAGCAGACCTCATCCTGGTCCTCCACACAGCCTTCCCTGAGTTCCCGCACCACTTTCCAGCTTCACACAGAACATCGTGGCCCTGATGTCTAAAGATCAGTCCTCACTCATTGTTCTTCTCTGCAGACTTTCTTGCTGATGTGGTCCTCAACCCTTAACAGCATCATATTCACCCAGTAACCCAGAATCGTGTTCCCCTTCAGCCTGAATAAGGGACCATGTGCCATCAGGCTCAGAGGGGCCTTCAAGGCTGCCATTGCCTTTTCTCTTCCTACCACTCCTGCCGTATCTGCTCTTGCATCATATGTCAGCTAAATGACCTTTAGCTGCAGTGCCTCCAAGTCCCCTAGCCACACATCTCATTCTGTCACTTCTGACAAATCTTCAGGAACTCCTCAGTCCCTACTGAATAAAGCCTCTTTCTTTACTATGCCTGGGTTCCTCCCCAGTCTGAGTGGCCTGCCTGGAGTCCCCTTTCCTGATCTGAACCCTCACTTTGGCCTCGCCAGTCTCCACACTGCCTCTGAGCAAACCATGAGCTTTGACGTTTTAGCCTTGACTCCTGTTCCTGGATCCCTTCTCTTCTGTCAGGCTAAATTCTTCAAGACCCAACTCAGATCCTGTAAATCTATTCTAGGCTCCCCACCCCAGGCAAGAACTGATCACCACTTCTCTAGGCTCCCACTTTTGTATGTCCCTATGATGCCTCAAACTCCACAGGTAGAAAACTGAATTCAGCCCCCCTACCCCATATTCATCTTAGCCAAACTGGACCCCTCTCAGTTCTCTGACTCAAGCTGCTTGCCAGTTCTGTATCTTACTAATTTTCAAGTCTATTTCTTTTGGACTGCTGCTGTAACCGCCTTCCTTTGCCACTCGGAGTCTAATTAGATCCTTTTCAACATATATTTTCTCATTTTACTCTAAAAGCTTTAAAACTTAATAGCTCCCTGCAACTTTTGGGGTAATGTTTAGAACCCTAAATATACTGTACTGAGTCCTGCATCGTCTTGGCGCACTTCACCCAGCTTCACCTCTCTTGCACATCTGCATCTTGGCCTGTGAGCTAGTACCCAAGTCCAGAGTGCCGTTATCCTACAATTCCCACTTAGTATTTCAAAATCCACCTAAGACTCTGCCTTCAGGGCTTGGCCTTTCCAGCTTCCTTCCTGGTTTAAGCTATAGCACTGACTCGGTTGGAAGAGTTCAGATCACGCTTCCTTCACATCCTCTCTCCCACCGCGCTGGGATTTCATCCAGTCCTCACGTTGGACTCAGATGATCAGAGGCGGGGGTCAGCAGTGACAGTTTTCACCAGAAAGTAGTTTCTGCTTTAAGTTAAATCTTTCCCTTTAATTTTCTATTCCTGCTTGCTTCAAAGCTTTTAGCAATAATAATAATACCTGCATCTGTATATTTGACAGAACAGACTTGAAACAGGTTAAAGTCATTTGGTAAAGACGTATTTACACTAAGGACATTTTCAAGCAGTTGCACCAGAATACCTGTATCAATTTATTATTGTCAAATATCTACAACCCGCACCAGTTTCTTTGGCTGGATGAGGTAAGGGTGACTGGTTCATTTATGGGAGTAATTTTCAACTTTGGGTACTCACTGTCACCACCTGGGTCCCACCTTCAGGCATTCCCCTTTTGTTGATCCTGAGACTTGTTAAAAGCTTCCCAGGCGATTCTGTTTGTACACTGTGGGGTTTCTGCAGAGTAAGCTCCCAGGCCTGACAGCTGTCCTGGCAGTGCATTCATGGGGGAGAGGGCAGGTAGGTCATTCTGATACCTGTTCTTATTCGTGTGCTCATTTCTTTACATTTACAGTTTCAGCAGTGCACAAAGAAACCAAGCAGTTCTTCACTTTATATAATACCCTGGATGATAAAAAGGTTTATTTGGAAAAAGAGGTAAGAACATTTATAAAAAGAAAATGGCTTAATCAGATGAGCAGGTAACAGTGCAGTTGACTCCAGGAAGTCAAATGGAACTTGATGTCTGGGACAGATATGTTCAGCATTAGCAGGAAGAGTGCCTGTTTTATATGCTAAGTGCTGGCCTACCCAGTCAGAAAGTGCAAGATTCCTTTGGAGCCCAGATTGTCTGCTGTGAAGTGAGACTAGTGGACAGCCATTCTAGAATGCTGTGGGAGAAATGCCATTGTTAAAAGGAACACAATGGAAGCTCTGGAGTTGGTGAGACTAGTTTGAATTTTAAAGGAAGGGAGGAACCAGTTGAGTGAAATGGGGTTTGGGCTTGGTATCCTTTACAGAGAGAAAATAGCTGTTTAATAATCAGTGGCAGACTTCGGCATGAACTAAAAGGTTTGTGAAATTCAAAGCAGGGGTGAAAGAGGGCTGATATGGTCACTGTCACTCCCTGCATGTTTCTAACGCTTAAAAACAGGTTAAATTGGGCTTTCCCAAGTTGATGACAAACAGTTGGGGCACAGTATGCGGATATGTCTTAATTTAAAAAAGAGAGAAAAATCCTGGTCTTAACCAAGACAGCACAGTGTCCTGAAGAGAATATGGGCTTTGGATTCAATCAGATTTGGGTTTATGTGGGTTATAGTGTGGCCTCGTTTTTCTCACCTATAAAATTGGAATAACACCTGATTGCATTGGTGATCATTATAGTGAGGACAGAATGAGAAAATGTAAAGTTCCTTATACATGGTGGATTCTCAGTACATACTCATTGCTACCCTCCCCCTCACCTTGAGGTTGACAGACTGTGTCTTCATTTTATCATCACCTTGCAGCTTACACTAATTACTACTTTAATAAGAATAATATTACAAATGTGGCTTTTACCTGCCCAAATTGAGGCATCTATAATTACTGTCACCTTTATCACCTGCTGTCAAACCAGGTAGATCTCTGTCATCCTAGAGGGCATTCCTTTTGTTTTATTTTTCTGTGTATCCGGGGCCTTACACAGTGGCAGTCATATAACAGTCATTTGATATATGCTTGAATAGATGAATTCATTTTGTGGGATTTGCATCAGACCTGGGGTCTGTGCTCTGCCCCACATCCTGTCCTCGGGGCCCTCCTACCTGGCAGGGGAAAGATTTGCCTGACTTAGGGGTAGGCCAGCCTCTTCCCAAAGGCCTTAAACCCCATTGACCTTCCTTCATCAGCAGTGTTTAAAGTTGTTCCACTGTTTAAAAACTAGGAATATTGTGAGGCGGAGTGGGGAGCTGGGCTTTTTAATTCCAAGCCACGTTAACACAATTAGAGTGTTACATTTGAATAAATTTGGTATTTTATTTTAAATGGATTTATGCCTGTGGTATTTTAACTTTAAAACCTTCCTGTGTAGTAGTAAGGGTAGGAAATATTTCTACATTGCAGGTTGTGAACCTAAAGTTAAAATGTGGCAATTACTTAGTTCAGAGCCTCCAAGTTGAGTAGTTTTATGGCCAGAAAGATGACCGAGGTTTCCTTACTCCTGTCTCAGAGCCCTTCCCAGGACTGTATAATTGGGGCAGATAGAGGATCTCCTGTGGGGCTAAGGCAGTGTCCATGGGGCCTTGAACAGTGCGTCTTCTTGGAGACACTCAGCCACCCTGCAGCTTGCTGCATTGGCGAGAAGATTCTGTGGGAAGGAATAGGGTGAACACAGTTCTCAGTCTCCATACTGTCTGATTCCCTTACGCTGTTATCCCTGAAAATAAAGTGCAGTATTTGGCAAGATGGAAAGGGCTGTGGTGGCAGCTTGCCTAGAGAGCCCTAATGTTAGCTTAGTGTCCTCTCAGCTGGGATCCAGGTCCTATCAAAGCGCCCCCTCCCTACATTCCTGTGGGAATGCCCTGTAGAAAGAGGAAATTTTTTGTGAGAAGAAGGTGGATTCCCTGAGGAAAACTGAGAGTGAGAACATGTGGCTCATTTTTTTTTTTTCCATATGTTACTTAAATCTTCATAAACAAGGCTTGTGTTCCTTGCAGAAGCAGTATCTGGAGACAGGCAAGCTTGCAGCAATTGTAGTAGTGTGGACATCTTTTTGCCTTTCTTACAGTTTCATTTGTGTTTTTTTACTTCCCCAGATTAGTCTTCTGAACTCGATTCATGAGAACTTCTCACAGTAAGTACTGTCAGTTCTCCTTCCTGCTAATACCGTGTCACTCTGCCCTTTGAATTCAGCCCACCTCACATTGCTGTAATGTTTTCGAAAAAGGCACATGCAAGACTTAATGCTGGGTATGTGATTCTTACTCTTCTAGCCCTTCTGTGAAATGCAGATATATCTTGTTTATACTGTCCTTGAGTACCTGCAAAAATATAACAATAGTAGAGTGAAGGAAGAGCTTAGGAAAAAAAGTTAACTTTCAAATAATTTGACTGTGCCTACCTACTAAAATCTTTCTGTATATTATCAAATTAATATTTGTTAATGAACACATAGAGATGCTTTAAAATTTACATAATGGAATTTATATAATTTTTAAAATCTCATGGTAGATTTTTTTTTTTTTGTTAATGTGTACGTTCTCCAAAAACTAAATGTCAGGACCCACCTGTTCCCAAATCATACCAGTCCTCAAGCATGTCCATTGGTGCCCCCCCGCCACCATCCAGCCCCAGGGCTTGCTCCTTGGAGAGCATGCTTCCTTTCTCTCTGGCACAAATCTCTGCTGTCCCTTGTCAGGTGACAGGGGACACATTGAGACTGAGATCACAATGAATTACAGGTTCTAGATTTTAAGCTTCTTTTCTAATTAAAAAAAAAAAAGGAAACCCACAGCTTTCTAATAAGATTCAGATTCACTATGTATATAATATACAACCTTGTGACATTTGTAAAAATGTCATTTTCATCTTGCCCCATGATCGAGAGAGCCTGTGGTTTGAGTGTTTTGTGAAGAGTTCTGCTCCATCAGCACATCCTTCAGGAGAATTCTTAGTGCATGCGTGCGTGTGTGCATGTGTGCATGTGTGCATGTGTGTGTTCTGATCCTCCTGGTGTCCTTCCCTCTACAGAGTTGGGAGATGAAGAGGAATGTTTTAGGACATCAAGGAATTCACTTGTTTAGCTGCTGCTTCTAGAAATAGGACCAGGTTTCTCAGCCCTGGTTTTAGGAAATCTCAGAATATGTCTACCAATCTCAAGTACCTCCCAATCCTCAAATTTTATAAACCAAATGAAATTCATTGCTTAAGCAGTACATGCCGCATTTCAAATAAATTATATTTTTGTTAATTTTAGTCACATTTTACTTTTAAGAAAAGACATATTAGTTTAGAAAGTTATAGGGAAAGTATGAGAAAAAAAGATTAATATGCAGCTATAAGACCAAGCTAATATCCATGCCTTCTCAGAGGTATTGAATCCCTAATTGCCTGGGATTCCAGGGGCCCCCATGGCTCCACTGCCTTGCAAAGGCCTGGTTGCTTCTTGGGACATAGTCTGTATACAAAGCTGACTGCTTGGCATCTCCCCCTGCCTCAGAGTCCTGTGTGCCACTCATAACTCTGCTGGTTTTTCTTTCAGAGCCATGGCCTCTCCTGCTGCCCGGGACCAGTTTTTACGTCAGATGGAACAGATCGTAGAAGGAATTAAGCAAAGTAGAATGAAGGTCAGATGGCTTCTTTTCTATAATGCAGCCCAGTTTTTATAGCGGTGACAGGGAAGGTCCTGGGAAGAACAGGCCTCTTCTGGTAGTTGGGGAATGTGCCCTCAATCCTGAAAAGACACATTTCTGCAGAGGGATTCCCACCATGCCTCTCACTCTGTAGTGGGCAGAGCCTGTCCCATGAGCTGCCTATACCCAGTGTTTTAAAAGTTGCGGTTAGGAGTAGCTCCCAGGATCGAACACCTACTGCGTACCAAGCACTGTGCTGACTTTCCTAAAAGACCTCTGAAGTGAACAGTATTACACCCATTTTACAGATGAGGAAACCACTTTTCACCAGCAGGCTTCCTCTCTTGACTAGATTCACTTCCTTGGTGGATCTGTGATACCTGACATTCTGCCACAAGAGATTCAGTCCTTAGAATCTTAGGATCTTGAGAGCATTTTTATTTTCAGGAACCCCCTATAAAAAAGGGAAATCATTGCTGAACTGAGTTCTGCTAAAGTGAGACGAAATTCAACCTCAGAAATCTGAAGAGAAAAGAGAGACACCACTCAGGGTGCAGCATGGGATTTTCCTACAGACACAACTGCAGTTTCCTACCAGCATTCTCAGACGAATCCTAACTAGTACTTCCAAATATCTCTTGTGTCTGATCCTGTTTAAAAAATGTATCACACCAGAGTGGTTCTTCGACAAGGCAGTAAAATCTTCCAGGGACTTAGGGTTTCTCCTCTTATCATCTTGGGGCAAAGGGCTCCTGTGAGTGATACCAAAATGTAAACACATAAGAAAGAAGGAATTACCCGTAGGTCCTGTCATCATAAAATACCCTGTTACAGAAGACAAACATTCAAGCCGCCTGTAATCTCATCTCACAAGAGATGAGCTAAGGGCAGAAGTGCTCCATATCCCCTTCCCTGTAGAAAAATACCATTAATCTCTCTGTGAATGGCTTCAATAAAGCAATGTCAAAGGAGGAGAAAAAAAGTATCACTAGTAATAAGCATGATTTCTCAGACTATTCAGCCACAAAAATGAGAACTACGTAAGTCAGTACTTGCCTATATATGCACACTCACCCAAGCCAGGATACGCTGCTTTGCAGATAGCAAATGCAGTCCCCTCTCAATGACCTGGGGTGTGAGTAGGTGGAAGGCAGAGAACCTGGCTGACCAAAAGCCTGTGACAACCCAGGTGTCAGTGTGGTAGTCACATGTACCCTGTCATTGCTCCTCAGAAAGCTGCTCTGGTTCAGTCAGCAATAACAGGAATTCATGGGGATCTTTCCTTTGGCTTCCACTTCCTATTTACACTGACAGGAAGTGGAAGCCAAAGGAAAAAGCCCCATGAATTACTGTTGCTCTTGACTATGAACCAGAGCAGGGAAAGAAATGGGCCTCACCCCTTCACTCACTTCACCCTCCCCCAGGCTTCATGCTGTTGGCACCTCAGTGCTGACCAGTGTGAAGAGGCATCCCTGTATCTGTCTCTCCCCTCCATGGTGGGTGTCAGATGGGTCAGTGGCACCCAGGACAGAATGGGCTCTCTTTCTCAGGTCTGCATCCCCAGTGGCTAACGTGACACCTAACCCCTGATTAAGCCCTCAAGAACTGTTTGTTGAATGAGTGAATTCATTCAGTGGAGTCAAAGAGCAGTTCTCAAAGAGGGTTCCAGATATGCTTTAAATGTTGAATGTTGACACTGTGAATGGAACAGCACTCACTTGGATGGATGTGTTTTATTGTGTTTATTTGAAAAAAAAAAAAAAAACAACAATGTAGCTTTCCCTATAATGGTGCCATAATGGGTCCTGCTGTCATAGATGTAGCAGGGGAGTCTGTGTCCTCTCAAGCACAGTTTCTCAGAACCAGCAGGTTCAGAGGTCACATTGTAGACCAGCGTTGTGTAACAATAATTGAATAGGTATTTATGCTCTAAGGGTTTCTGAGTAAAGAAGAGGTCACATATTAGTCCACATTTTGACCTCATTCAGAGGTAAGGTCTCTGGATTGCTGGAATACTGTGAGCAAGTGCCTGGCACAAGCACTTCACAGACCTTGGATGTGAAGAGGTGATAAGTAGGGAATAAGAATGTTATGTTTGGGTAAAGGGACACTAAGAAGGTGTGCAAATGAGGCTTATATCAAAGAGCAACTCCTGATTCTCAGAGTTAGTTGGACTCTTACTACTTACCTCATGCATTCTAGGATGTGAAATGTTAAGAAGAAAAACTGTTTTTATTGAGTAGCTACTATGGACCAGATGGTGGATCATTCACTCAACATCTAATGTCACATGCTTCTCATAACAAAAACTGTGATATTCATAATTTAAGTGCATTGCTACCTCACTAGGATATAATCAGTCATGGTGAGTGTTTACTAAAGTACAGAGCAGACAGGAAAGGCCTGAGATAGAGCTGCCAGTTGTGCTAATAAGAGAGAGGGACCTAGCTGTGAGGTCCTAGCCAGCACAGTGGAAAAGGTGTCTACTGCTTTGACAGTTGGAGCCTCCGAAGGAACAGTAGTGAGAGTTGTGGGCTGGTGTGTCACTGTGGTAGGATCATGATTGGGTGTGAGAGACCCATGCAGGCTGTGTTAGGAGTTCTGTCGACAAGAACCAGGACTTGCTGCTGAGCCAGGGCTCCAAGTGTAGTAGGACACCAACCAGGGACCCCATAGGCGACTGTCCACTCTGGAAGACTTGGGCACAAGGGAGGTACCAAATTCGATACCTAGCATGGGTATGCACCAGGCATCCGTGTGCAGACCTGCGGAAAGAGTAGGATACAGGGTCTTGGGACTCAGAAACTGGATGCAGGGTCAGGATTTGACCAGGCAAATCAGTCCCTCTATGTCATGGGTCTTTCCCTGAACAGCATTGGGATAGGCCTTAGGGACACCAAGTTGCATTTGTCCCATGCAGTCAACAGAGGCCTATAGTGTGGAGGGAACTGCTGAATAAAATGTAGCCAGTTTAATTGTAGCTTTTGTTTGCTAAATCCCTTCCGAAGTATAGCACAGAAATCACCGTCAGGCATCAGCAAAGCCACAGCAAAGCATCTCTTGGAATTTGATTCAACAAGCTTTTGAGCACCGGCCATGAGTCAGGCACCCAGTCTGTACCATAACTCTTTCTGCCCTCATTTCCTGGCCGATGCTCTGGATTTACTTTCTGGAAATACACCACATAGCATTGCCAGCCCGGCTGAAGGGTCCTCAGAGAGCCTCCCTGAGCTTCCAAGCCGTGTACCCATTCACCTCCCTGGTTCATTTTCCTCACAGGACTGATCACTGTTGGGAATATTTTGTGTGTCTGTCAGGGTGCTTGCTTAATGTGAGTCTCTAGAATGTAGGTTCTATGGGAGCCGTGACTTTGCCGTGTTCACCACTACATGTAGCTACTCAGTAGGTTCTAAGTCCATATTTGTTGAATGAATAAGCTTTTAGGTACCTTAGAAAAGTCTATTTAAATCAAAGCCTAATGTCTATTTATGAGATTAAAATCCTGAAAATATCTTAAATTGTCTACCAGTAGAAAGATGGGTAAGTTAGCAATCAGCAGGAATTTTGTATTGTTTTTAAAATGATATCGTAGAAAATTTATAATATGAAAATACTTACACAGTTTTATTATATGAGCACAGTTATTTAAATCTCAACCTCAGCACAGTTAACATTTTGGGCCAGATAATTCTTTGCTGTGGGGGTATCCTGTGCACTGTATGATATTTAGCAGCATTGCTGGTGACCCAGTAATGCCAGTAGCACCCACTCCTCACAGTTACGACAATCAAAAGTCTCTCCAGACATTATCACTGTTGTTGGGGGTGGGGGTGGGGGGCAAAATAGCTCCTATATGAGAATCACCAACCTATTCATTGTGAAATTGTAGTGAGAAAAAAAAATGGAAATAGTTAATACTCAATGATAGAAAAATTGCTAAATTGTAGAGCCTCCGTCTAATGGCATGCAAATAAATCAACCTGAAAAATTATATATTGAAGGAAAATACTGGAAGGAAATCCATGAAACTTAACAACTGCTGCCTTTTGGATTTTGCCAGCAGCCCTTGGGTAGAATGTGTCTTTTCATCACCATTTCCCAAAATGTTTCAACAGATGGAAAAGAAAAAGCAAGAGAACAAAATGAGAAGAGACCAGTTGAATGACCAGTACTTGGAGCTGTTAGAAAAGCAGAGGCTATACTTTAAGACTGTGAAAGAGTTCAAGGAGGTAAGAAGGTTGGGTAGCACGTTAAGGCTAATGTGAGGTATCACCTCAAGAGTAACCATTAAAAAACAGCAATTTTTTGGTTTTCTTCTGGTCTGTGAAGGGAAATAACAAGACAGAGGTGTGATCTAGCAGTAAAGTATGGCATCTAAGTAGCTGAAGATTGCATTTTTCTGTGGCCCATCTTGAGGTCTAATTAAATGTTTCAAACCTCACATCACTTTAGTTTTCCTAACACTTAGGAAGTACATTAAACTCACAAACAAAATGACTTCAATCCGTATCAGGGGCCACCTGGAAACAGCATTTGTTGTGGATTCAGAAATAGTATCTTCCCTCCCGCCAATCTTAGGGCGGGGAGGGACCTCGAGAAGCCATGTGGAAAAAGAGAACTTCAAAATGCCACAGACTTGGATTTGAATCCTACATTTACTGCTTACCAGCTGTGTACTTTGGCAGTGACCTAATCCCTCCCAGCCTCAGTTTCCTTATTGGTGGGTCCCACTGGGTCAGATGAGACATATGAAACATACAGCACCACGTCTGGAACCTCCTAACACCCAACACTCAACCAAATTTTGTTTTTCCTTCCTGCATTTGGGCAGTTACTCTTCATTGTTCCAGAAAGAAAAGTGTCTGCCCTTGAGAGATTTTCCAAAAAGACTTCATTTTGTCCCTTGCCCAGGTCTCAGCAGCTTTATTTTAAGGGATTCCTTGTCCCTAAACTAAATCCATGTGGTTTCAGTGACTTTAGAGACTGCTGAAAATACAGCAGAGTTAAAGGTAGGTTGTATCCTGGTGTTTGGTCTGCAGAATAAAAAACGTGGTCTTTCTATGCTCATAATTTTGTTCTTATTTTAAGACTTTTCTTTCTTCCTTCTTCATCTTTGCCTTCTCTTCTACACCATTCCTTTTTTTGTGATTTAACTTCTGGAAGCCACATCCCATGGGCATTTCAGAATCTTATCTTTTCCAGTGTTCCAAATCCTAGACCCTTGGGCAGATGCCAGTACACCTCCCTCCCCTTAAGGAGCGTACGTTGTGGTGGGAGAGACTGATGACAGGCTAAGCACAAGTCATAACAAATAAGTAGTAACAGTTCCAAACTTTGCCAGGTGAGGAGTCTGATTTAGGTGGTGTGGTCAGGGAGGGCCCTCTAGGGTGAGCAGGATTTAGCTGTGGGTAGAAAGAGTTCTTCTGCCACAGCAGTGCAGGGATGGTGAGGGAGGGGCTGGGGCTCCAGTCTGGGACTCCTTTGAGACTAGCACAGGCTGAAGCTGAGGTCCCAGAAGGGCCAGTGAGCGAACTGGCAGGGAACAGTTAGGAACTTGCTGCCTGCCTCAGAGCTCCTCCTTCCGTTTAATCAAAATAACTCAGAAGAATTTTGTCTCAAATGTTGTTTGGAGACACTCTTTTGACAGTGTAGAAACAAAACGCAAGTAAGTTGAGGAGGATAAGTATAAGCTGTCAAAATCAAAGCAATTGAAAATGAAATGGAAAGGCTCATTCTCCTGTAGGCTCTCAGGTGAGGACTTAGGATGACCTCCAAGGCACCAGTTCCTTCAGAGGTGTTAAGTGGCTTGGGTCTGGGTTCCCACGTGTGCTGGCAGTCATATGTCACACCAGACACAGAGGGTGGTTCCTTCACAGCCAGCTAAGACACCTACCAGGTTCTTGCCAGGCCTGCTTCCTTCAGTCCAAAGCAAGTAAGAAGAGGGAGAGGGGATGAAATATGTTCTTACATATTTCATTTAAATATATTTCACCTCACATTTAGCATGTCCTTTTATTTTTTGGTGTTAAAATTGTCTTTCTCTTAGAAAATAATGGTGATAGTGGGTAGTCCCTTTTTTTTTTTAACATTTTACTTGGCAAAAATTTAAAATTAACAACCACATGTCAGTGTTCCAGCATCTTAAACTTTCTCCCACAAGCTCCTGTGAGGTAATCTGGGGCCACCACAGGTGTTGAGGAGGAGGTGGTGATAGGGACTTGCTTGCTGCTCTGTAGGCTCTACCCCATATCTTCAGCCAGACTAGTTCTGCTGCTTTTCTGTTTTACATATTACAGTTCAATTTGGACTTTCATCCAGGGTGGAGCCTTCTCCCAGCACCCTCTATTTTGCCTTCTCACCATCCACTCACTGAATTCCCACTGTATCCTGGCCCCGAGCACTTGTAATGTGTAATAATTATTCTTCATGGAAAACACAGTATTGTTGTCTACAGTGTGTTTTTTTGCCACCTTAGCGGTTGCCTTTGTTGAGTTTTTGTTTACCCCACATTAAGTGGGCAACAGTGATGCACCATGGGCACCATTTAGGTACCAAGTCATGCCCTCATCCTGACAACCAGCCTCCTCTGGTTTCAGAAACTTCTTGATTAGAGACATTGGGTTTTCTCTAAAACCCCATTTACTTGCCCTGAGAGAGCTGATTAATTGTAAGTCCGCCAGGAAACAACACATACTCTGAAATCACCCTAATTGCAGTATTAAGTGAATACTTAGTTTCATGACTGTGGCTTAGGGAGCCACAGTTTCTCATCAGGCCGTGAAACTAAGATTTAAATTCAATAGCACTGATGAATTCAAACCATGCGTTTTTGTCAAGCTGGCTTTGGGTACATGACATTAAGTGAACTGAGCTGTCTGTCTGGCACCTAGTGGGCCTGGATAGAGTTTTCAGCAGGAAAGAGATGAAGTGATGAGATATTTTCCCTTTTCTTCTAGAAACAAATACCAAAAGCGCCTCTATTATATTTGCTTTGAAGACACAGAGTATGATTCTGTAGGCTTACATACGAGGTGACAGTGTAGACTGTCTCTACCAAAAAGTACAAGCATTGCCTCGGCGTGCTGTGACACACACAGTTCCCCGTGGTGGAGTTCTGATCCTTCTGGTTTGTTTTGGCCTCATTTAATAGGTGAGATGGGTGACAATTGAAACTTATTTACTGTTTTATATTTTCATTATGGAAATCTTCAAAAATACACAAAGTAGAGAGCATACTATAGCAATATAATAATGTAGCTCCCTGTTCCTGTTCCATTTCTTCTCCTCTATTTGTTTTAAGCTGGAGTCTTTTTTTCTCTGAGTACATCTCAATAATCCATTTTAAAAAGAAAACTTTATTTTTTTTTTTTGAGTCGGAGTTTCGCTCTTGTTACCCAGGCTGGAGTGCAATGGCGCGATCTCGGCTCACCGCAACCTCCGCCTCCTGGGTTCAGGCAATTCTCCTGCCTCAACCTCCTGAGTAGCTGGGATTACAGGCACGCGCCACCATGCCCAGCTGATTTTTTGTATTTTTAGTAGAGACGGGGTTTCACCATTTTGACCAGGATAGTCTTGATCTCTTGACCTCGTTTCTTTTTTCTTTTTTTTTTTTGAGACAGAGTTTTGCTCTTGTTGCCCAGACTGGAGTACAATGGCATGATCTTGGGTCACTGCAATTTCTGCCTCCCAGGTTCAAGCAGTTCTCATGCCTCAGCCTCCTGAGTAGCTGGGACTACAGAGGCCTGCCACCATGCCCAGCTAATTTTTGTATTTTTAGTAGAGATGGGGTTTCACTATGTTGGCCAGGCTGGTCTTGAACTCCTTACCTTGTAATCTGCCAGCCTCAGCCCTCAAAGTGCTGGGATTACAGATGTGAGCCTCTGCACCCAGCCAACTTTCTTATTTTTTAAAAGAACAAATATAACCCAGCATCACCTTATTTCTGTCCACCCTCCACCCAACCCATGAACTGCCTCTCTCTCCCCAAAAAGGTGCTCAAGTGTCAGAACACCTTGCTTCTGACAGCCTCAAAGTATTCAGCCTTACTACCAAGGCAAGTACCCACCTGTTTCCTTGCTCCCTGAGCGAAAGATACTTCTGAATCCTGTAGATGAGCCATCACTAGTCTTAGCAAAACCAAGGTCCCTGTGGTCATGCTGCCATCACACTGCCAGAAGATCAGAGGGCTTCCCAAGAGCTGGGAGTACCTGACCCTGGCCAAGGGAGGTGGAAAAATGGACGGTGGTGGTTTTGAGTGCAGAGGGTTCAAGGGTGAAAGTTTTTCTCCCACAATAAATGGACCTCCAGGAAAACACGGCTCCTGGAGGGCTGACCAGTGCCAAGCCATGGGCCCTGTGAGCTCTACCTCTCCAGACCCTTTCTGTTACTACTTTTATCTCCCAATTTAAAAGCAGTGCTCCTTGTGACCCTGCCCAGAGACTGGGCTCAGGGTTATCGGAGGTTTGCTAGCAGATGGAGGTATCCGGAGGTGCTAAGGCAAGTCGAACAAGGGCAGAAGGCGCGGTTAGAAGCTTTTGAAGATGACCCCAGAAGGGAACATGAAATGATGCAGAGGTGACTTGTGCCACTGGATGTCAGATTCTATAGGCAGGGGCTGGGACAGTGACCAATCTCCTTCAATGATAACCTGCAGTACACACCATTGATTTCATATACCTTAGTTTTAAGGAAGGGCAGGTTATTTCTTGATGAATATCTCTTACTCTATTTTCTGAATTTCCTCTTAAAGACAAGAATATTCTTAGCCTTCACTGTTGTTAGAACTTCTGTACATGTTTTGCCTGCTATGTAAACTAGGGCTGCCTTTTATCTCTTTTTAGGCTGCTGTCTCCAAAGCCTTCCTTCACTTCCTCACCACAGTAGGCCAAGACTGGCAGATAAGCATGCTTTCTGCTTCTTTCCCCTTGAGGTTTCATAGACTTCATGAAGTGTTTTGGAATGACAGTGCCTATCCTTGCATTTCATTCTCAGTCTGACAGCTTAGAAATGGAGCATCATTATAGCTATTTTAATGTTGAAGTCAGTAGGTCATCAGGAAGCTTTACCATGCTGGCAGCAGCATGCCAAGAGACAGGGTCAGCCAGGAGGTATCTCCCATGGGGATATGAGAAGAGCATTAAGACCTTCTTGCCCTCACATGGGTGCTAACATAGTCACCACTCTCTTTACTACTTCCCCTCCAGGAGGGCCGCAAGAATGAGATGCTGCTGTCCAAGGTGAAAGCCAAGGCCTCCTGAATATCCCCAGCGGTGGTGTATGTCATTGATTTTATTTTTAAGCACCGTATATCAACTACAAGATCATGAGATGGTTCTGAAAGCAACAGTAGAAAGATGCAAGTGTAATGGTTTCAACAACCTGGATGTTTTCTTTCTCCTCTTTGCTTCCATTCATCTCTGTTGGCTGCTGTTGATGGAATCAAAGAGTATAAACACATGGCTTGGATAACACCCGTCATCCTATGAAGAATGTGGGCGGTACTTGTTCTCTGTTAATTCAACTTTTATGTCTCCAGTAACATTGCACTTTTGAAGGTACCTGTATTTGTATGGACTCTGAATAAAGAAGAATTCATTTGTTTAGCAAGTAGTAATTGAGCACCCATCAGGAATTAAGCACTGAGGAAGATTCAGAGACGTGTGAAACACAGTTCCTGCCACACAGGCATCCAGCAGGTGGCCCAGAGAGGCAGATACAGCCCACTTGACCATAGAGCTGGGCCATCTGAGGTGTTTTTCAGTAAACAAAAGGCATTTAACTGAATGGTAAGCCCAGGTAGTGGTCACTTGGGCTTTTCACCTGCAATGGCACCTTTTGTTCCCAGCTCCTCCAGGTGCCAGCCAGCAGGCTTGGTGACATAGCAACTGGAATGAAAATTCGATGTCGTTGGTTTAATTTTTATATGTTACGCAAGTTTATATCTCAGAAAATTGAAAACAGACCTTATGCTGGGGACACTTCAATAAAAATTACACCTTCCCCTGCCCCAGTGTTCATTTGAGTCACAGCATGCAGAGGGGCTGTGCACCCCCTCATTGAAGGCACAGTCCATGAGGCTACACTGCATATGGGTCATGATCTGATCCAGGAGACAGATGGACACTGCTCCCTGCACTCAGGGCAAGTAGGGTGTCAGGAAGAGCAATGGGGTTTGCAGCAATCCAGGGAAATTTCCTGGAGGAGGCAGCATTTGGGCCCAATCTAAAGGGAGAATTGGATGTTGATAGGCGGCAGTAAGGCTGTTTTAAATGAAAATACACTGTAATTGAAAACCCAAGAGGGTGCAGAGGAGTGCAAGGCATGCATTTTGGGAAAGGAGTGGATAAGCCAGTCTCTGCAAGAGGCTTCAGAGACCCATCTGGGAAGTAGGGCTGAGACTAGGCTTTGGAAGGTCTTGAAGGGCGGTTGAGGGGTTGACTTTAATCCTTGGAAATGACCAGT
Organism: Cebus imitator; assembly: GCF_001604975.1. Taxonomy (NCBI): domain Eukaryota; kingdom Metazoa; phylum Chordata; class Mammalia; order Primates; family Cebidae; genus Cebus; species Cebus imitator. Next base: position 790,672 of record NW_016107579.1, on the reverse strand, counting down.
GCAGATCAAATACAGCTTCTGCTGCCCTGGACCTCAGGAGTTTGGTAACGCAGTCATATTCAGTACGTTTGTGCTCCATTCTGCATAAATCTTGCAAACATACCAGGTGGTAAGTTTGGACAGTAACACAAAAGCTTAAACATGTCAACCAAGTGGGGCATTCAGCGGCCACAGAAGTGTGTTCATTTTTAGTTCCCTAATGGATGTGATTAAGCAGGGCTGATGTGTACAGATTTAAAAACACACACACGTGTTCGATTAAAAACAGCCATTGGTTTCAGTGCCAGGGCCAGCACGGCCTGCCTGAGCCAGGCAGAAGCAGCAGCTTCCAAATCGAAACTGCCATGTATGGGTGCTTCCTGGGCCATGTGCAGCTCTGCCTCAGCTGGTCCCTGAGCTATGGTCATGTGGGGGTTTTGAAGGGCTCAGTGAAGTTGAAGCAAGTAATTGCAAAAGAACAGGTGGCACTTTGAGGGCAGGGGAAGGAGACAAGTTTGTGTTTGAACTCATTTCAATCAGGGAAACATCTGTGTTATCTTGTTAGGAATCTTACAGGCCCACCCCTGGCTAACTGAACTTTATAAGCAGTTAGGGCAGTTATTTGAATATTTGTCCACAGGTGGTAGGGAGGCAGATGACATTCTGTGGTTACTGGAGTCCACCTCTGTGCTGATGGGGAAACTATGGCATGATTAATCCAAAGCAACCAGTAATTCTTTTTGAAAGTGCAGGCATTTATTTTGAGCTGTATTTCACAGGTGTTTCATTTGATTTGGTTTGGGTGTACAGAGGTCTCCATAGATCTCTATTCCTTTTTTTTTTTTTTTTTATCCACAAGGCCTACTACAGATAAATCAGTTTCTGTTGCCCGAATACACTTTAGACTACAAAAGTCAGTTTGAGAAATTCACACTTGCTGCAGACGACTCCCAGTGTGGACAGTGCCTTTCTGAGTAATTAGGATGTTATATGACTTTACAGTGAGGCCACACAGGCTAAGGGGAGCCCCAAGGACGCTGATCATTTCAGAAGCCACCCAGACAGCCAGAAGGGGGCCTCCCAGGGCTACGGCTCTCTGTGTGCCTAGATATAACGTGGCATTGTGCTCTAAGCCCACAGGCTTCTCCAGAGTTAAAAGGAAGCGAGAACATCCTTAAGTTACTTTTTTAAAATGTGCACTTCAGGAGGAACCAGGTTTCCCAAGGAAGGGACAGGCTCCCTGCTCAGTCAGCACAGGGAGTTGCTAGCGGGCAGCCTGCCCAGTGCCGTGGAATCTCTGCCAGCCTCTGGGTCAGGGGCTTCCTCCCCACGTGCTTCTCATGGAGTACACGGGACTGCTCTGCTTTGAGGCGCAAGCATAGCTGTTGTGAGCAGGACAAGATTGGGTGATCAAGAGGTGTGTTGGGAGACACTGGGACATTTTTTGATGTCTTTGACCTGTGTTCCATCTCTGTTGGATGACTGGGGTTACCTACACCACCAGAGGGAGGTGCAGAGTGTTAAAACAGTTGCCAGTCACACTGAGGGGTGTTTTAACAGAGGACAAATTCCAGTTTGTCAGGCATGTCTCTGTTAGAGTCTGGAGTTCATGGTTTTAACGGTTCTGGCTCGTAGCCCATACATACTTTGAAGATAGCTGGGTCCTGCCAGTGTCCGCTGAGTCTGTCAGCTGGGGGAGCGTTCTCTGACATCACTGAGTGCTTGGGACCTCCTGAAGCCTTGAGTAAAGGCTGGGGAAGGCCTTCAGACAGTCCTTTTACTACCTCACAAAGTGCCACGCCTGGGACCTCAGGGTTGTGACATTGATGTTGTCAGTCCCCAGTCACGTCTCTAGTGACCAAAGCAGACCTACCTGAAGGGGCACTCCAGACAGTGAGCACTGGTCGTAACCTGTGCCCTCACATTTCTCCTGCCTCAGATGGTCTTTTTTGCCCACTTTTTAGGTGACTGATGATCACTCTAAAAGGGAGGTAAGCATCTAGCAGTAGCACAGTTACTTTGACGGTCACCCCTTGTTCTGAAGTGCAGAATGTTGGGTTGAAACACACATTAAGAAAGAACACTTTATGGAAGCACTTTATGATTTACTCATGGCCAGTGTTGGCCTCAAGGTAAAAGAACATCTTAATGCAGAACAGTACAACAAATAGCCCCATAGGAAGGGGTACCATCATCTGTCCCCATGGTTGGGATTGCCAAGGAAAGTGCCTTGTTCCATGCATCTTCAGAATCCCCCACACCCTCTCTTGATCCTTTTCATGAAGTCCAGAGCATTCCTTCTATGACGGGCTGAAGATGCTTTGTAAAAGGCAATGCTATAATAGTGTTCCCTCTTCTCACAGTAAATGTGCAAAATCCTGGGGGATTTGGTGCCTGATCTGCCACATACTTGACCACACAGAGAATACTGTGGATGTTCCACGCCAGTCTTACATCCGTCCCCCAAATGTGCCAAACTCATGCCTGCCCATGGCCATTGGCCCTTGGCAACAAAAGTAAGGGCCTTTCCTGTCCTACCACAGTCTCCCTAGCATCTGGCTCAGGGTAGATGACTGAATGGGAAATTCCGGTTGGATAAAATGGCTTTTCCAAATTGCAGCTTTGCATCTCTGTATTAGCAAAATTTAGATTTAAACTTTCCTTTACTCTATGCATAGTTTGAGAACAGGTAAAATAGTTTTCACAACTTCAGAGGGTCTCTTAGAGTATGTTTGTTATACCAGAACCTTGAAGTTTGGGATGAAACAAGGTGTCAGAGGTTTCTAATCTTTCAAAGGAATTACCTTTTACGATTGTTTTTTATTCCCCAAGAAGGGAAAAAGAGAGAGAGGGAACGACTACACTAATGTCAGAGATAAGGTATGTTTTGGCTCAAAACGTGTCATGAATCTCAAGGTAACTTGATGGGTAGAAGTGTCTCAGCCATATGAACCAAGAAGTGAGACCACAGTGCATGGCTATGGGTGGCAGCACTGGATACAGTGTTGGCAGGAGTGTGACGTAGAGGCGCTCCATGGGGGACAGCTGGACAGTGTCCATCAAAAGTGCAGAAGCTTAAGCTTTTTGAACCAGCAGTGCTACTCCTAAGAATTGTTCCTAGGTAGGTACAAGGGTTTTTGGTGAAACATTATTTGTAATAGCAAAAAGTTGGAGAGTGCCACCAATATAGGGGAGTGGTTAAATACATTATGGCCAGCTTAAACAATGGAATAGTTTGCCGAAGTTTAAAAGAATGGATCCTGTGTTTATGTACTACCATAGAATGATCCCTAAGACGCATGATTAAATGGGGAAAAAAGAAGCTCATGGTATCCTAATGTTTGGAGTGCAGAAAAATGTGTAGATGTGTGTGTGTGCATATGTTTTCACACAGATATATACATGTGTATATCATGTATCTGCCTACATAAGCCTAGGATATCTCTGGGAGGATACCCAGCAACCCGGCAGCCTGGTTGCCTCTGGGAAAAGGGGTGGGAATGACTTTTCAATGTACACCTTTTGTACCTTTTGAATTTTGTACCATGTACATGTATTATCTATTCAAAAATAAAGTTTCTAATTTTTAATTTTGTTCACATTTCTTAAAAAAATAATAGAACCAAAATGGAAGAAAATTCTGATTCACTAAATCTGCTTTCTTAAAGATAAAACCTTTGATTCAAAAGTAGTGAGACTCTTTCTTGGGTCTTGAGGCAGTGGGCCACGCAGAGGGTGCTGTCCTTCTCTGGTGGAACAGAATGGGGCAGTGAAGCAGAGGCTGCCTGTGCTCACACTCTGGGAGCATGTTGGGCCGGCAGAGAGAGAGATGGGGATGGGGAGGTGGACGGTGAAGTGACTAAGACCTGGGACAGACAGGTTGCTGCAGGGTTACCTTCGTCTCACAAGAATCACAATGCAACCCTGGTCCTCTAATTTTTGGGGTGCAAAAGATAGGTATACCTCTGAGTCACGGTCCAAGGGGAGCTGTTAACATCCTCCAGAAGCCATGGCCATCTTGTGTGGAAACCTGCTGTCGTTGATCCTTCCCCACTCCTTTTTTTTTTTAAAAAAAACAACGTAACTCTGATTTTGTCCAGCTCTGACGCGGCCCTGTGTTAGCCCCAGGAGAAAAACATAACATACCCAGCTGTTCCTGTCCGGGGAATCTCACTTCTGTTTGCCAAATGCTGGTTTGCGGATGGTCTAACCCAGCCATGACCAGTTTTGGGGAGACTGCTGAAACTTCTAGGAAAGACTTTCCTGCTGATCAGTGAGAGACGCATTTGGAGAGCTTCACCCTTTCTTCCTGTGATAAGTTGTGGAGGAGGGACAAGACAGGGTTTGAGCAACTTCAGCCATCTTGAGACCATGAGAAGAGACATCCCAACATACTGAGGTTGGCAGAGGGGAAAGATGGAAAGAGCCTGGCTCTCTGAAGGCATGACAAGCCTCTGAACCTGCTGGGGCCCACCTGCTTACATATTCTTGTTCCATGAGAAAAATGAACCTCTGTTAGCTTGTGCATTCAACCAACAAATACTTGAGTTTCTTCTATGTGTCAGGCCCTGAGAATATAGCAGTAAAAAAAGCAGACAAAAGAACCTATCTTCCTGGAGCTACTCTCTCCAGTGAAAAAAAACGTACAAACAAGATAAATATGTCGATATTGTCATGTGGTGTTTCAACATACTGGTTAAAGCAAGAAGGTGTAGCAGGAGTGTCTGGTTTGGTGGCAGTTGCAATTTTATATTGAGAAGTCAAGGAAGTCCTCACTCACTGACTAAAGAGGAAGTGAGTATAGAGATACTGTGTGAAGAAAATTCCAGGCAGTGGGGACAGCAAGTATAAAGGCCCTAAGGTAGGAGCATACCCAGCAAAGGGACCTGTGTGGGGAGCCACTAGAGGGTTTTGAGAAGGAAAGTAATGTGATCTGGGTTCATTTTAATAGGCATCCCTACACTGGGTGCAGTGGCTTATGTCTGTAATCTCAGTATTTTGGGAGGCTGAAGAGGGCAGATCACTTGAGCCCAGGAGCTCAAGACAGCCTGGGCAATATGGTGAAGCCCTGTCTTTACTAAAAATACAAAAAATTAGCTAAGCGTGATGGAGCACACCTGTTGCTTCAGCTACTCGGGAGGCAAGGTGGGAGGATGGCTTGAGCCAGGCAAGTCGAGGCTGCAGGGAGCCGTGATCACACCACTACACTCCAGCCTGGGCAACAGAGTGAGACTGTCTCAAAAGAAAAAAAAGGGGGGATCCCTCTGGAAGCTGTGTTGACTATGGGGAAGCCAGGGCAAAAAAAAGGGAGTCCAGGTAGGAGACCCCTGAAATAATCCAGATTAAAATATAACTGAAACAAAAGTTTTATGAGACAATACTTACCCTTTTAATACTACACTCTGATTTTTCTCCTCTTTCAAAAATGCTGAGCATTGAAGTGCTGCTTTCCATCATCCCGCCATAGCAGATGCCTTGTCATGGCAGGTGGAATGTACTTCCTCTTGACTTTGGGCTTTTGCTTGTCCTATGGGTTGTTAGCTTACTTGATACAAGTTTTGAAAGTATGCTTGCATGGTTGCCGTTCTCTCGAGAAGAACATAGTCTGTTGGCCTAAGGATAGGATGAAGGACAAACAGGGCAGCCTAGACGCAACCTGCAGCTTGAAGCCAAGCCCAGAAGAGCCCTGCCTAGATCAGTGAAATCCCAGCCAAGTCAGGCATATAATCAAGAAATAAAGACTTGCTATATACCACCAAGACTTCATAGTAATTGAGAATGTAGCCAATTGAACCAACTACCAAATTGGTTTCATTCTAGGTTATGACCTGGAGTTGAAAAGATACCTCTGTATACCACGCAGGTGAAGGGCCAGAAGAGCAGCCTTCTCAGGATGGGACCTGCATGTGGAATAGACACTCGCAGAGTACAGACGTTATCATAAGAATCCAATTCCCTCAGACAAGGCCGGGCATGGTAGCTCCTGCCTATAATCTCAGCACTTTGGGAAGCCAAAGTGGAGGATTGCTTGAGGCCAGGAGTTCAAGACCAGCCTGGGCAACATAGGAAGACTGTGTCTCTATACAAAGAGTTTTAAAAATT
>NW_016107579.1:757154-778698 GCF_001604975.1 Cebus imitator | reverse complement strand
ATAGGGGAGGGACGGTGGGGGGTGGGGAGCTGGGGGGGGATAGCAGGGGGAGAAATGCCACATGTAGGTGATGGGGAGGAAGTCAGGAAATCACACTGCCATGTGTGTTCCTATGCAACAATTTTGCATGTTCTTCACATGTACCCCAAAACCTAAAATACAATAAAATAAATAAATGGGGAAAAAATAAAATAAAATAAACATAAATATTCAGTTTTAATTGAAAAAGGAATTCCAAAAATAACTCAAAGTACATGCATTGGGATTTACTAATGAAAATGTACCTTCCAAGAATACAAATTTGTTTAATTTTCTTAATTTTGCTACTGGAAGTGAGAAACTAAGTGCTGTCACATGGTTGTATGACATGAAACAGAAAAATGAAAGCAATTACCAAGTGTAAAAAAAAAATAAATAAAAATAAAAAATAAATAAAAAATAAAAAATTAGCCGGGCATAGTGGCATGAACCTGTAGTCTCAGCTACTCGGGAGAGTGAGGCAGAAGAATCACTTACTTGAACCAGGGAGGCAGAGGTTGTAGTGAACTGAGATTGTGCCACTACACTCCAGCCTGGGCAACAGACGGAGACTCCATCTCCAAAAAATTAAAAAAATTCCTTCAGACGTGCTCAAAGAAACATGACCGTACTTAAAGGAAGAAAAGTAACATAACTCATGCATTATACATTACCAAATTAATAAAATAAAACTCTTCCATCAGCCACATCCATCCTACAGGCGTGGAATTTTGTGAAATTAAATTGTGACACCTTAATGATACCTTAGAAAATAAATCCACTCAAGGAAGAGATGAATTCGTCCAACAGCCCCCCAATTCCATCTTAGTCATGTTCTATAGGCAAAGGGATGGAGGCAGAACAGACATTACACTTACCAAGGATGTTCTGAGAATGTTAGTTGGAAACCAGATGTGTTTTTGTCAATAGAATTCCATTTTGTATACTCTGAATTAAAAGGAATTATAAGTGCATCCTTGCATAAAGTCAGTCATCAACTGATCCGTTTCAGGAATTCAACCTTCTAGTTATAGTGAGCAGTTGAAGAAGGCTTTACTGACTAGAGAAAAGTTTGAAGTCTAAAATGTCCAGCAGAAGTTGCCACCAAATTAGCAAGCAAATCGTTTTCTTTAAAGGAAATCTAGACATAAATGTGATTCCTTTTGCTTGGATGCTTCCATAATGATAAGATGTTAAGTCAAAGCCCCTGCCAAATAAACACAATAATAAAAGCACACTATCCAATAGCAAGAATAAACAAAAAAATTCTACAGATGTCTACCCAACCATACCCCGACCCTCCTTGAAACTTTCCTGGAATCCAACTAGAATAATGCAAGAGGATTCACTATATCAAGTATCGTCTGCAAAGGTTCATGCAGATCTCCTGCTGCAAGATGCAAGCCACAGTTGAAACATGGAGTCTAGTCAGGTTTCTCTTAGGTTCCTTTCATCTTTCTCATGTTTGCATACAGGCAGACTTGAGTCCAAATACCTGTCGGCTGTGTACTTACTCACTGTGTGACCACGGGCAAGCTATTCACTCTCTTAGAATGTAGGACTATATTTACCTTATAGAGTGAATGCAGTAGTAAGTGATCATTTGTATATAAAATCCAGTACAACAGCTGTGCATGACTCGTGCTCAATAAACACTACTTTTAAAATTTATTCCAGAATGTGCATTTTATGAAGGCAGAGATGGGGAGATTATTCATACCCCCTATTATATTTCACTCAACAAGGGAAAATCTTCAGTAGACCCAAGCTTGAGCTCTGACTTTTAAAAGATAATGATGGATAACTGAGTATATCATTTAACTGGTAACTACATACCTACCTGTTTCACTACCTCCAGATTGTCAGTCACCTGCTTATTACTTTCTTCCCTGCCTTAATTCACGGGATGTGAGGTGGTTTGTAGGAAACAAGCAGAATGACAGTAAACTAAAAACTGAACATAAAATGCTGGGATAGGGAAATCTTAAATTGGAATTAGAGACTGGCTGGAAACATTATACACAAATAAGTAGGTTACTGGATTTTATATAAAATCCAGAGTAAAGGAATTTGGTTCTGTGCTTCTTCCTCATCAAAATGAAAATGGAAACACAGTCAATTAATAATTCTCATTATCATGAAAAGAAAACACACCTTCACAAAGAATGTAATAGGATGATTAAATACATCCTTATATGAGATGCATTGATGGGCTTTAAAAGAATGTTTCCTGTATCTCCTAACGAAAAAGAACAGAATTCTAAAACACAACTCCAAGGAGACTGTTTAGAGTGCCATACTAATTACCTTCATGATGTCCCAATCTCTAGCAACAATGGAATGTATGGACCATGTATTCTTCCCAGACTCTTTCAGAATTCCTCCTTTTAACAGGATTGGCACCTGTCAGAGCTAGAACTGTATATAGCTTGAGGTTATACTGGTCCGTGATCCACAATTGCAAAAATATAAAGAGTTGAGAAAACAAGTGTTTGTAACTCATTTTACAATACAAATGATCTGATTCAGATGACTTAAATGACCTGCACTAATATGAGGCTATTTCTAGTCCTTTTCTTACGAGGTATACATTTACACATCTTACTGTGGACATATTCCAGTATTGATGACACACTGCTGTCCTAGGCCCAGTCAGGGGTGTTTTCTAACTTATAGACTAGAAGATACATCTCTAGAAATGATATCTTAGAAAATAAATCCACACAGGGAAGAGATGTATCTTCTGACTTATAGACTAGAAGATACATTTTCTAACTTATCGACTAGAAGATACATCTCTAGAAATGATACCTTAGAAAATAAATCCACAAGAAGAGATATATCTCTTCCCTGTGTGGATTTATTTTCTAAGGTCTCACTAAGCTGTCACAATTTAATTTCACAAAGTTCCAGGCTTGTAGGATGGTGTGGCTAATGGAAGAGTTTTATTAATTTGGTCATGTGTAATGCACAAATTATGCTACTTTTTTTCCTTTAAATATGGCCATGTTTCTTCAGGCATGTCTGAGGGAATTTTTTTTTAATTGTCTTATTGTTAATTTTTAAAAAAAACTTTAGAAAGGCATATATAATGTATGTACATATATATATATATATATATATATACACACACACACATACATATACACTATATGTGTGTGTGTGTGTGTATATATATATATATATATATATGCCCTTCTAAAGGCATGTATATAGTGTGTGTGTGTGTGTGTGTGTATGCCTTTCTAAAATCCCCAAAATTCTGGATTCTGAAACACATCTGGTCCCAAAGGCTTTGGAAAAGGAACTGTGGATCTGTAGTCTCTGATAAACCTTAAAATACTGGTACTTTTTAGTATAAGTGTGAAGAATGTCTACGTAACTCAGTTATCAAACGAGCCAATGGTGGAAATTAAAAAGCAATAGACAGCTATTCTGCCTCCAAAATCAGGTAGACTATGGCCAAGATGATGTAGTCCATGCCTTTGGATTCCTATACTTCTGGGCCACATTTAACATTTTCTGGAAGGCTACGAGTCACTATGGCAGTTTTGGGTGGGGGTGAAGGATTGTTGGTTTTGAGTCCTAACATGGGCATCATTTTTCCCGTCTTGGTGTCATATGCCTGTGTGTACACCACAAGAATGATTCTGAGCTAGAATTGAATTGCCTGACAAGCTCTAAAAAACACTGTTGCCTGGGGTTGCACCTCCCAGAAATGCCAATTTAATTGGCTTACAGAGCAACCTGAATATCCAGAAGCATCTCTCACTGATGAAGGACTCCTTATCTTCTCACAAATTGGGATACACTGTCCTACTGGGAAAGCATAAGAGGCTGGGGGAGATAAGTAAGGTTGATAAAAGATGTAGACAGGGCTCTTCTCAGAAAGAAGGAAGTCTCTTGAGTGCTGAGAAGCCCTCTCTGAGGAATATACTATTAAGAAAGGAAAAGCAAATCAGCTTCAACTCTTGCATCCATTTTAAACAATCAACAGTAGCTGCCTAGAGGCTGTCCTGGAAAGGATTCTGAGATGGAGTTGTTGCTCAGTGGGGGGACAAGCCATGGCCGACTGGCAACGTCTGCCATGCACATGGGAAGAAGGCATAGTTACAACCCCTGCCAGACCTATGCTGTCTTTCTTGAGAGCCTGGGCTCTGCTGCTTCTACAGTCCAGGCCCAATGGTATAACTCTCCAGACAGCATTAGCACTCAGCTGTGGAGGGAAGGATCTCAGATCACTGATGAAAAAGTCCAAGTTTCCTTCCTCCTTACAACTCTACCCATGTCTCTCTAACCCCTGTCTTCATCTCTGCTTATTAAAGAGGCTCTTGAAGGCATTGTTGTAGTTCTTGTTAAAAGCTGTGTAAATCAGGGGGTTGAAGAAAGAATTGGAGTAGCCAAGCCACAGAAATATGCTTTTCCAGATGGGGGGCAGGCTGCAGGCACAGAGTGGGCTGATGAGCTCCGTCAGGAAGAAGGGGATCCAGCACAGCACAAACACACCGATCAGAATTCCCACCATCATGGCTGCCCGCTTCTCCTTCTGCTCCCGCCAGGAGTCTCCACTCGCCTGAAAGGCCATTGTTGCTCTGCAATGTGCGGTGAACACCATTTCAGCCTCATCAGGTGCTTCCTTTACCTTAGAACAAAGAAAATATGGAATTAAAAAATAAAACAGAAAAACAGGGAAGAAGCTGAACAAACCAGAAAGTCAACAGCTCCTCTTAGATTTGTCAGAGAAGTCAGGTCACAGTGCTAAATGCTGCTCCAAAAATGGGAGAGTCAGGTGAATACAGAGAATCACAGCTTTCCAGAGCAAAAACCCACAAGCAGAAACTTCTGCAGGAACCACTGCTGGGGTGAGAAAACGTAAACTCTAACTGACAAATTGCTAGAGGCTCAGTGTGGAAAAATCTGACAGTTAAAAACTCCAGGAGAACTTAGACATGGAGGGGAGTAGAGTGTAGAGGTAGACATTTTTATGTTTTATTTTCTCCAGGGTCTCTATCAGGTCCACACAGTGAATACTGGAGAAAAATCACCCTGTGCTTTTGCCAAGGAGAAGGTAAAATATTCCATTTTGAAATACACCAAACCATTCTGTTCTTAATAGGGCCTACCCTTATGAGAATTAACTTACCAGAGCCTAACCTGAGAGGCTTTTATCAGATCCTAATATACCTGGGGGAAGGGAAATACCCAACTCCAGCCCCCTGTAGCCATTCTGTCCCACCTAAGGGGGAAGTACCATTGAGAAGCACTAGTGAAGTTTACAGTCCAGGTGCACAGGCTCTAAAACAACTGAGACCTAATCAGTTCTCAGTAGTCACATGACTACAGAACACTAGCCCTTCTCCCATACCTCGCCACCATATTAACTAAAGGCCTATCTTCACAGTTCCTTTTACCCAATGCATCATGTCTACCTTTCAACAAAAAAATTACAAGGCACACTAAAAGGCAAAAAACACAGTTTGAAAAGGCTAAACACACATCAAACCAGAGTCAAAGATAGCCTTGATGTGGGAATTACCAATGAATTTTTTGAACTATGATTAATATAACCACTTTAAAATAAAAAGTAGACAATATGCAAGAACAGATGAATAATGTAAAGCAAAGAAACTGAAATTCTAAAAAAGAAATTTTAAAATGTTAGATATCAAGACACCAAAAGAAGACTCTCCTCTCATAGATTCTTTAGTAGACTGGGCACAGCTGAGGAAGGAACCTCTGAGCTTCAGGATATGACACTAGAAACTTTCGCAACCTAAATAGAAAAAAGATTTATAAAAATAGAATAATCCAGAATGGTAAGACAACTACAAATGTTGTAAATACACTTAATGAGAATACCAGGAGCAGAACAAAGAAAGGAACATAAGCAATATTTGAAGCAATAATGACTGAGAATTTCCCTAGTTAATATCAGACACCAAACCACAGATCGAGGGAGGTTAAAGAACACCAAGAAGAATAAATACCAAAATATAAAATACAGACACCTAGGCATATCATATTTAAGCTTGAGAAAAGCAAAAATAAAGAAAAAAAGTCTTGGAAGATGCCAAAGGGAAAACCTATAGGGTAGCAAAAATAAGAATTACATCTAGCATCTCTTCAGAAACCATTCAAGCAAGAAGACTGTGAAGTAAAATATTGAGTCCTTCTTTAATGAGCCATTCCAAGGCTTCCCAGTCTACAGGCAGTGGAAGCTGCATGTAACAGTTTCCGTTTACAGGAGATAATACTGACCCATCCACATCCTAGTAGACTATCATCAAGTCACCAGAGGAAGTCTAAATGATAAAACTTGGCATCCTGAAATCACCCCATGGATATTTAGCAGTCCCTTGTTGGGAGAGAAAAACATCACCAGAGCATGAGAGGAAATGGAAAGTGATTTTGTTGTTATTTTTCTCCCACTAAGCTCATTAATGGGCACTTTTCCAGCCATTTCTATGCTGACCTGAATGACCTTCCAGGCACTTGAGTTCCTTCACTGTGTAATGAAATTCCAAATCCTCGTTAAGCTATTCAAGTAAGGAAATTGATGGGGTAAGTTCAGTTCAAAGAGATCCTGGGGGAAGAGAAACAAAAGGAAGTCTGATTACATCGGTTCATTTAAAACACACCTGGCTCTACCACTGCAGCACTGAGCAGGGTCCACCTGTGCTCTGTCAAGATGCCTGTTTGCTAGAAGCCCTGTGTTCACAGCTTTTCAGCCTGAGCCTGGTACAGCCTGTGCAGAGTGATGCTGGAAGGCAATGGAATCTTTCCAGAAACAGCCCCAAAGAAAATGAGCCAATTGTGGGTGATTATTACTATTATTTTGCTAGGAGACGACTAGCTTGGTTTTTTCAGTTCAATGTGTAATTTCTATTAGAAAATCAACATAAACAAAGAAGAAGCAGTACAACTCCTGAGAAGCTGCTATGAAACAGACATGCGCTACATGCCTGCAATAGATGACTTTCATTCTTCCTTAAGAGATTATATTATCATCCCCGCTTCACAGCTGAGAAACCACTCTGAAAGGTTAGATACCTTGGTCCAAAGTCACACAGTTGCTTATTGTTAGAGCTAAAAGTCAAACTTGGGTAATTTAAAGGAGAGCCCACACTTTTAACCCCTGCATGTTATTCTGCATCTTTGAGTAAAAGTGATCAATCTGAATGGGTTCCTACAGAATCTATTTTTGGGGTCATATTTATGTTGGGGCACTTGCAGAATAAGTATCTATGGCTCCTCAGGCAATCCTGGGCCTCTAGCAACCAGCTCTGGGGGCACCCAGAGTCTCCCTCTTTCCTCTTGTCTCTCTGCAGCCTTTGGCCCTCAGTGCCCCTCTGCACACCTGTCTGATGACCACTCATGCTCAAGAGGCCTCTGACCCTGGATTTAGAATCTGCTCATCAGGAAGGTGAGAATATGAATTGTTGAATCCACACAACCAGTACTACCTGGGACTTTCTGGTTCTTTTGTAAAAGGAGAAGTGCTCTGAATACAGAGGTTGGAGAGAGAGAACACTATAAACAAGGCCACACAAGCAGGGAAAGGCAGAACCAAGGTGTCTGCCCAGTCTCCATGGTTCCAGGGCTGCAGGTTTCTTTCTGCCATGCTAAAACATGACCTAAAAGATGAGTTTTCTAAATGTCTTTATAGATTCTAGGGCTTTTCCATTCAAAATTAATTAAGGATCAAATCAGCCAGACAACAAATGCTCAGACCCTGACTGATCACCTGTGTGTATAGGAACAATGTACTGACATTTCTCATGAGGTCTCAATTTTAAATATTCTGTCCCACTATTCCCATAGGTACGGTATTGCCTGTATTGCCATACAGGGTCATTCTATGGACATGCTTAAGTTACAGTGTCAGGTGCGTTTACCTGATAATTTGGAAAGTCATTCAGCCAGTCTGATAAAAGATCATGGAGATGAGGATAGAGTCCTTTCCTTTGCTAGTATACATCCAGCATCCTCCCCACCTGCCACTTGGAGGAAAAAAGAACAAGCAATATCTCCCTTATATTGGAGGGCAAACATGTACTCTCTGAAGAGGCAGCTGAGAACTGGCCTGCCAGCCAGAGCCCCTCTTTATATTGGAGCGTGAATTTGTAGATGTCATTCAGAATATTGTGTCATGACAAACACTCTACAAGGGTAGGGACCTTGAGTATTCTGTCTACTGAAGAATCCCTAGCACCTAATGTGATGTATGGTATACAGTAAGTACTCAATAAATATCTATTGAATAAAGAAATGTGTAGGGGAGATAACTCTCTTGCAAGTCTCTTGCATTCCTACACATTTTGCTAGCAAAGATTCTGGCAGCCTTTGTTATAAACCAGTTTTTCAAGGATGTTTGTACAGCAAACAGCTCTGGAAGATAGAGACACTATCTCCCAGTGGAAAAGGGGGTAAACTTGTTTGCAACCAATTGTAAAAGATTCAGGCTTCTTTTTTATAATATAAAAAATATGTAATAAATAATACAAAAAATAAGAGCAGAAGGAACTGTCCAACACTAGGCAAAAGATTCGGGTTCCCTAACCTGGGAGTTCTCTGCTGTGATGCAAACCCATCAGAACCATCCACATCACTCCCGTGTGACTTTGAGTGAAAGGGGAACTGATCCATAGCTGAAGCTCACACTGTGTAATAAAGTTTTTCAACTCCAACCCAAGAGCATCATGTCTTCTGCCAGCATCCAGTAATGGCAGGCTGACTTGTTAGCCTGCAGGCAGAGTAAAATCTCAGACCCTTCATAGTTCTTGACATATGTCTAGCACTTGGCTAGGTGGCTCCACACACGGTCCTACTCAGTTATGATAGCAACTACCTAAGGAAGGAAGGAGGAAACCAAGGCTCAGAGCACATTAAAGATTAGCTCGACTTCCAAGCTGGGTCCCCATTTCTAATATCCTACCAAGAAGAACCTTACCTCTATCATAGGCTCATTGTGAGGACTGAAGGAGACCATGGTACAGAGTAGGCTCTCAGTAAAGGTCAACTTCATGGTTCCCATCTCCTCCCGCCCCTCTAAAAAATGCCAGCTGCCACAGAAAAAAATTCCAAACCTTCAATCCTCTAATGTTGTCAGACAAATGTCTTTAGAAGAAGAAATAATAGAAAAAAAAATCAGAAAGAAGGACAGTTCCTTAATCATTGGTGGAACCTACCACTCTGTGTTGTGACTACAAGGGTCACACACTGATTATAGTAAGATGCTTTATGAGGTTGGTGTCAGGGGACCACATTAATCCTATCAGCGACTCAAGCCCTACCACATCTGAGGAAAGGACATTGAGAACTTCCCAATTAAGCTAAAAGGCAATCTGGATTATAACTGGAATGTACAATTTCTGATCAGAGCTTGCAGATCAGTGGTCAGAACACCTCGGGCTTCATTCTCTCTGTCTGAGGTTTAGTGAGATAACCAAGCTCAGGTCTTATTTCTCTCTAAGGCACTTTAAAGAGATAACTAATAAAAATGCCCCCAAAGTAAACAAACAGGGCTGGCTTATTTTAGAGCCTAAAGGAAAATTTTCTCAGCTCTTTCTTAATGAGATTTTCTTGTAAAACCAAATTGAGAACACTGCTAGGCTTGAAGAAAATAAACTCTCCCCTTAGCGTAATTATAGGCACAACAGAATGTAGTCTTATTAAGCTCTTGGGTATGCTCATAACATAAAGCACAATTGCTACTGCTATTTGGAAAACATGGATTTATTTATTTATTTATTTATTTATTTGGTTTGTTTGGGAGTTTAGTCACCCTGCCATGGCTAAGGACCTCCTGGAGTTAATGCTAAGAAGGGGGAGGTGTAATCAAGTGTGGTAATTAAGGTTAAGTACATTTGTGTTTTCAGCTCTGATATCATGTATCTAAAACCATCCCCCTATACTACTAGAAGCTGATTCCTTGTACAGGGGGTGGATACAATGAGGATAGCAGAAGTTGTGTCTTTTTCACTATGCATTATTTAGCTTCAGTGTTCTGATATGTGCCTTACAGGGCCAGGGCTCCAGGACAGAAGACTACCCCTGCCTCAGAGAGTCCTAGTTAATACCCACCGTGAGTTCCTCCTCACAGGCAAGCCAGCACTACAGAAGGCTGAGCTTTCTCCTCCAGGGAAGGGCTTCAGGAATTGTTTAATGCAAATTGGGCAAGCTAGCAGCTATATAGATTTCTGGGTAACAAGTTCAAATCTTTCTTTAGTTTTCAAGGAATTCTGTGACCTACCCCAAAAAGTTAAGAAGCATGGAGTTTAGGTCTTGTTTTTCCACTGAGAAGTCCAATGTTCTCCAAACACTACACAGATATAAGAAATACACGATCCCTATACCATACTTCTTATACCCATTTTGTTTCTCTCGCTCTTCCTCCAATATTCCCTAACAATCCATTAAGAGAGAAAATAGACAGGGAAACAGTGGTAAAGAGGCAGGATGAACATAATGATGTAGGGGGAACAAGGAAGAACTTTATAGAGACTTAGAGAACCATGGATATTTCTGAAGGTGTAGGGAAAATACTTTATGCATCCAAGTATCTTTGAAAGTTTTCAGACAATTAGGTGCCAGTCTTAAAGGAATAAAACCATAGCCAGATGTTTTGTCATCACTGATACAATTTGATTCATAACATTTAATTTTCTAGAGTTAAAGTAACCTTGCAGTTTGGCATGAGAATGTGTTTGAGCCCACAGCTTTTTAAATAGAATCAGAAGAAGAGTGGTGATTTTCTACCACCCTCTTTTCATATCTGAGCTCAGGCTGAACCCAGCTTTCATTTTTGGTTCTATCCAGAAGCCCACCAGCTGCTGAGTCTTTCGGGTGATCCAGATTACAAGTAAGCATTGGCAAGGCAGTAAAAACATAAAGGGACTACAAGAAAAGGACACTACAAGAAAAGGAAGTTACAGGCCAATATCTCTGATGAGCATAGATGCAAAAATCCTCCACAAAATACTAGCAAACTAAATTCATTAAAAGGAGCAGTCACCATGATCAAGTGGGATTTATCCCTGGGATGCAAGAATGGTTCATCTTACACAAGTCAATAAATGTGCTATACTGCATTAACAGAATGAAAAACAAAATCATATGATCATCTTAATAGATGTAGAAAAAATCCCAGACAAAATTCAACATCTTTTCATGATAAAAATTCTCAACAAATTAGGCATAGAAGTAATGTAATTCAGCTCAACATGATAAGGGCCATATATGACAAACCCACAACTAATATCATACTCAGTGGTTAAAAAGTGTAAAGCTTTTTCTCTAATATCAGGAACAAGACACAGATGCCCAGTGTCACTTCTTTTCAACATATAATACTGGTGAAGTCCTAGCCAGAGGAATTAGGCACAAAAAAAAAAAAAAAAAAAAAAAAAAAAAAAAGAGAGAGAGAGAGAGAGAGAGAGAAGTAAAAGGCATCCAAGTAAAAAAGAAAGAAGTGAAAATCATGTTGTTAGCAACATAATTTTATATATAGAAAACCCTAAACACTCCACTAAAAAAATGTTGGAACTAGTAAGCAAATTCAGTGAGGTTGCAAGATAGAAAATTAATATTCACAAATCAGTAGTGTTTTTATACACTAACAACAAACTATCTGAAAAAAATTAAGTTTCATTTATAATAACATAAAAAATACTTAGAAATAAACAGATCCAAGGCAGTGAAAAATCTGTATGCTAAAAATTGTAAAACATTAATGAAATAAAGAAGATATAAGGAAAAAGTTATGCCATGTTTATGAATTAGAAGAACTAATATTGTTAAAATGTTCATATTAACCAAGTGATCTAGAGGTACAATGCAATCCCTATCAAAGTATCAATGTCATTTTTCACATAAATAGGAAAAAGAATCTTAAAATTTATATGGAAACACAAATGATCCTAAGCCAAAGTAATTAAGCAAAATGAACAAAGCTGGGGGCATCACACTACCTGATTTCAAATTATGCTACAAAGCTATAGTAACCAAAATAGCATGTGTGTTAGTTCATTTGCATGCTGCTATGAAGGAATACCCAAAACTGCATAATTTATAATTTAGAACTGACTCACAGTTCTGCATACCTGGGGAGATCTCACAAAACTTATAATCATGGTGGAAGGGGAAGAAAATATGTCCTTCACATGGCAGTAGGAGAGAGAAGTGCCAGCAAGGGAAATGCCAGACACTTATAAAGCCATCATATTTCATAAGAACTCATTAACCTGAAAATGGCATGGTGGAAACTGCCCCCATGATTCAATTACCTCCCATTGGATCTCTTCCACAACATGTGGGGATTACAATTCAAGATGAGATTTGGGTGGGGACATAGCCAAACTATATCATGCCATAACTGGCCCCTCCCAAATCTCATGTTCTCACATTTCGAAACAAAATCATGCCTTCCCAACAGTCCTCCAAAGTCTTAACTCATTTCAGCATTAACCCAAAAGTCCAAGTTCAAAGTTTTTCTGAGAGAAGGTAAGTCTGTTCTGCCTATAGACTTGTAAAATCAAAAGCAAGTTAGCTACTTTCTAGATTCAGTGGAAATACAGACACTGGGTAAATACACCCACTCCAAATGGGAGAAATTGGCCAAAACAAAGGGGCTATAGGTCCCATGCAAGTCCAAAATCCAATAGGGCAGTTATTTACCCTTAAATTTCCAGAATGATATCCTTTGACTCCATATCTCACATCTAGGCCACACTGATGCAAGAGGTAGGCTCCCATGGCCTTGGGAAGCTCTTCCCCTGTGGCTTCTCAGGGTACAGCCCCCTCTCAGATGCTTTCATGGGTTGGCAATGAGTGTCTACGGCTTTTCCTGTTGCACAGTGCAAGCTATTGGTGGATCTACCATTCTGGAAGGCAGCGCCCCAGTGGATTCTGTGTGGAGGCTCCAACCCCACATTTCCCTTTCGCACTGCCCTAGCAGAGGTTCTCCATGAGAGCTCCACCCCTGCAGCAAAATTCTGCCTGGACATCCAGGTGTTTACATCCTCTGAAATCTAGGCTGAGGTTCCCAAGCCTCAATTCTTGATTTCTGTGCACCTGCCGGCTCAACACCACATAGAAGCTGCCAAGGCTTGGGGCTTGCACCCTCCAAAGCAATGGCCTGAGCTGTACCTATGTCCCTTTTAGCCATGGCTAAAGATGAAGCAGCTGGAATGCAGGGCACCATGTCCCAAGGTTGCACAGAGCAGTGGGGACCTGGGCCCAGCCCATGAAACCATGTTTTCCTTCTAGGCTTCCAGGCTTGTGATGAGAGGGGCTGCCATAAAGGTCTCTGACATACCCTGGAGACGTTTTCCCCATTGTGTTGGTGATTAAGATTCAGCTCCTCATTAGTTACGCAAATTTCTGCAACAGGCTTGAATTTCTTCGCAGAAAATGGGTTTTTCTTTTCTACCACATCATTGGGCTGCATATTTTTCAGATTTTTTCGCTTTGCAACCTCTTGAGTGCTTTGTCACTTAGAAATTTCTTCTGCCAGATACCCTAAATCATCTCTCTCAAGTTCAACGTTCCACAGATCTCTAGGGTAGGGGCAAAATGCCTCCAGTCTCTGCTAAAGCATAGCAAGAAACACTTCTGCTCCATTTCCCAAGAAGTTCCTCATCTCCATCTGAGACCACCTGGACTTCATTGTTCATAACAATATCAGCATATTGATCAAAACCATTCAACAAGTCTCTAGAAAGTTCCAAACTTCCTCATATCTTCCTGTCTTCTAAGCCCTCCAAGTATCTAGGAAGTTTCCAACTTTCCCACATTTTCCTGTCTGTTTGAGGCCTCCAAACTCTTCCAACCTCTGTCTGTTACCTAGTTCCAAAGTTGCTTCCACATTTTCAGGTATCTTTAATAGCATCACCCCACTACCTCAGTACCCACTTACTGTATTAGTTCATTTTTACCCTGCTATGAGGAAATACCCAAGACTGGGTAATTTATAAAGGAAGAAGGTTTAGTTGACTCACAGTTCTGCATAGCTGGGAAAGCCTCAGGAAACTTACAGTTATGCCAGAAGGGGAAGTAAACATGTCCTCTTCACATGGCAGCAGGAGAGAGAAGTGAGAGCAGGGGAAATGCCAGACACTTATAAAACTATCAGATCCTGTAAGAAGTCACTCACTATCATGAAAACAGCATGGGGAAAACTGCCCCCATGATTCAGTTACCTTCCACTGGGTTCCTCATGACACATGGGGATAACAATTCAAGATAAAATTTGAGTGGAGACACAGCCAAACCATATCAGCATGGCACTGGCATAAAAACAGACACTTTGGCCAATGAAACATGACAGAGAGTCCAGAAATATATTCATGTATCTGTGGTCAATTGATTTTCTATACATGTGCTGAGAACACATAACGGGGAGAAAAACAGTCTCTTCAATAAATACTAGATATAAAATGAAATTATAACTAGGTATTTTTCAATAAAAACTAGATACCCACAGACAGAAGAATAAAGTTGGATGCTTATCTTACCTCTTATACAAAAATCAACTCAAAATATATTAATGACTTAAATGTAAGACCTGAAACTCTAAGAGTACTAGAAGAAAACATAGGGAAAATCTTCTTGACATTGATAGATGTATATATGTAATAATTTTGGGGATATGATCCTTAAAGCACAGACAACAAAAGCAAAAATAGACAAATGAGATTACATCAAACCAAAAAGCTTCTACATAGCAAAAGAAACAATTAACAGTATAAAGAGACAACTTACAGAATGAGAGAAAATATTTGCAA
Source organism: Cebus imitator (assembly GCF_001604975.1). NCBI lineage: Eukaryota > Metazoa > Chordata > Mammalia > Primates > Cebidae > Cebus > Cebus imitator. The sequence continues at coordinate 763,897 of NW_016107579.1, read as the reverse complement.
ATGACATATCTAACATGGGGTTAATATCTAAAATATGTAAGGAACTTGAAAAACTCCACAGCAAGAAAACAACCTGATTAAAAATGGACAAAAGACTTCAATAGATACTTCTCAAAAGAAGATATACAAATGGCCAAGAGGTTTGTGAGAAAAAGAAGTGTCAACATCAGTAATCAGAGGATGCATATTAAAATCACAATGAGATATCACATCATATCTGTTAGAATGGCAATTATCAAAAAGACGAAAGAGAAGTGTTGGTGAGGATGTGGAACTAACAGAACGCTTGCAGATTGTTGGTGAGAGTTTCCATTAGCACATCCATTATTGAGAACTGTATGGAGGTTCTTCAAAAAGCTAAAAAGAGAATTATCTTATGGTCCAGGAATCCCACTTCTGGGTATTTAGTATGTTAAAGAGATATCTTCACCCCAATGTTCATTGCAGAATTATTCACAACAGCCAAGATATGAAATCAACCTAAGGGTCCATCAATAGATGAATAAGAAAAATGTGACCTGCATATATATACAATAGAATACTGTTTAGCTTAAAAAAGGAGGAAATTCTATTATTTGTGGCAACATAGTTGAACCTGGAGAACATGATGCCAATTGAAAAAGAAAAAAAAAAAACAGGGACAGAAAGATAAATACTTCATGATCTCACTTTTATGTGAAATCTAAAAAATCAAATTACAGAGGTAGAGAATAGAGTGGTAGATACCAGAGGCTGGATGGTAGGGGGTAGAGGGGCTAGGGAATGGAAAGACTTTGACTATATAGTACAAAGTTTTAGTTAGATGAAGGGAAAAATTTTTCAAAATCTATTGCACAGCAAGGTGCCTATAGTTAATGTGATGCATATTTAAAAACTGTTACAACATATTTTAAATTTTGTCACTACAAAAATAAAATATGTAAAGTGATAAATATATTAGTTTTCTTGATATCAATAAAATGTATGTGGATGTATGTATATATATATATAACATTACAGTACTCATTTGGAGGCAGAGCAAAGATGGCCAAACACAAGGCTTCATTTATTGTCCTCTCTGCAGAAACAACAAATTGAACTGTCCATATAAAGAAACACCTTCATAAGAACCAAAAATTTGGTGAGTGTATTAGGTTTCTCTAGAAGGACAGAACTAATAAGATAGATGTACATATGAAGGGGAGTTTATTAAGGAGCATTGACTCACACAATCACAAGGTGAAGTCCTACAATAGGCCATCTGCAAGCTGAGGAGCAAAGAAGCCAGTCCAAGTCCCCAAACCTCAAAAGTAGGGAAGCTGCTAGCTCAGCCTTCAGGATGTGGCTGAAGGCCCAAGAGCCCCTGGCAAATCACTGATGTAAGTCTAAGCGTCTGAAACCTGAAGAACTTGGAGTTGGATGTTTGAGGGGCAGAAGCATCCAGCACAGAAAGATGAAGGGAGAAGATTCAGCGCGTCGAGTCCTTCCATGTCCTTCTGCCTGCTTTTATTCTTGCCACGCTGGCAGCCGATTAGATGGTGCCCACCCAGATTGAGGGTGGGTCTGTCTCTCCCAGTCCACTGACTCAAATGTTAATCTGCTTTGGCAACACCCTCACAGACATACCCAGAACAGTATTTTGCATACTTCAACCCAATCAAGTTGACACTCAATATTAGCCATCACAGTGAGTGATCACAGTCTCTGGTTTTAACTTTATATCACTGAAAGAGGCACTGGAAGAACAGTCTTGAATTGCTGATGCCACCCTTCCGGCATCCCCTAGCAGTGGCTGTGTGATACGGAGAGACAATCTGTGTGCTTGTTAGAGGGAAAGTGCAGGGATTGTGGGACTTTGCATTAAAACTCTATGCTGCCCTGTCATAGCAGAAAGCAATGCCAGGAAGAACTCAGCTGATGCCTACAGTTGATGCCATACCAGTGGTCAGAACCTGAGTTCTGGCAAGTCCCACCACTGTAGGCCTAAAGTGTTCTAGGTTTCCAAATAAACTTAAAAGGCAATCTAGGCCACAAGAACTGTAATTCCTGGGCAAGTCCTGGTGCTTAGCTGGACTTTGGGGGCAACTGACCTAGTGAGAGACCAGCCAGGGCAGCCAAGAGAATGCTTGTGTCATGCCTCTGCAAACCCTAGGCAGCACAGCTTAGAGTTTCAAGAGAAACTCCCTGCCTTTGCTTGAGGAAAGGAGAGGGAAGAGTAAAGATGACTTTGTCTTATGGCTTGGATACCAGCTCAGCCACAGTAGGATATGGCATCAGGCAGAGTCCTGAGGCCCCCATTCTAGCCCCTAGCTCCTGAATGACATGTCTAGACACATCTGGACCAGAAGGGGACTTCTGCCTTGAAGGGAAGAACCCAATCCTGGCAGAATTCATCACCTGCTGACTAAAGAGCCCTTGGGCCATGAATAATCAGGAGAAATATAGAGGCAGTATGTACCGTAGGCCTTGGAGGACTCAGGGATGTGTTGGCTTCAGGTGTGACCCAGCACATTTCCAGTTGTGGTAGTTACGAGGAGAGACTCCCGCTTGAGAAAAGGAGAGGGAAGAGTAAGGAGCGTTTGTATTGCAGCCGAGGTACCAGCCAGTCCGAAGTAGGGGAGCGCACCAAGCAGACTCTTAAGGTCCCCAATTCCAGAACTTGGCTCCTGGACAGCATTTCTTTCTTTTCTTTTCTTTTCTTTTTTCTTTTCTTTCTTTCTTTCTTCTTTCTTTCTCTTTCTTTCTTCCTTCCTTCATTTCTTTTTTCTTTCTTTCCTTCTCTCTCTCCTCTCTCTCTCTTTCTCTCTCTCTCTCTCTCCCCCTCTCTCTCCCTCTCTCTCTTTTTTTTTTTTTAAAGTTCTGGGGTACGTGTGCAGTTCGTGCAGGATTGTTTCACAGGTAGACACATGCCACGGTGGTTTGCTACATCCATCCCCACTGTCATCTACATTAGGTATTTCTCCTGATGTTATCCCTCCCCAATCCCTCACCCCCTGCTATCCCTCCCCTGGTCCCCTCATCCCCCAACAAACCCCGATGTGTGATGTTCTCCTGCCTGTGTCCATGTGTTCTTATTGTTCAACACCCACTTATGAGTGAGAACATGTGGTGTTTGGTTTTCTGTTCTTGTATCAGTTTGCTGAGAATGATAGTTTCCAGCTTCATCCATGTCCCTGCAAAAGACATGAACTCATCCTTTTTTATAGTTGCATAGTATTCTATGGTGTATATGTGCCACATTTTCTTTATCCAGTCTGTCATTGATGGGCATTTGGGCTGAGCATTTCTAGACCTGTCCTGGGTCAGAAGAGAGACCATTGCCCTGAAGGGGGAGTCACAGGCGTGGCAGCATTGAACATAAGCTGACTAGAGCTTATGTTCTAGTCATAGGAGCCCTTGGGCCTTAGCGAATATTGGTGGTAGCTAGGCAGTACTCACCACAGGCCTAAAGTGGTGGTAGCCATGGCAAGAGATTCCTCTTCTTGTGGAAACTGGAGGGAAGAGTGCGAAGAACGTGGCTGTGTGGCCTGGGTGCAAGCTTGGCTGCAGTAGAGTAAAGCACCATGTAGATTTCTAAGGTTTCCAACTCCAGGACCTGTCCCCTGGACAGAATCTGTGGATATGCTCAGGACCTAGGAGAACTTGCTGCCCTGAAGGGCACAAGCCTATCTGGCTTCACCACCTGCTGATTGTAGAGCCCTAGGGCCTTGAGTGAAACTAGGCAGTAGCCAGGTAGTAGTTATTATGGGCCTTGGGCAAGACCTGGTGCTGTGCTGGCTTCAAATGTGACCCAGTACAGTCCTAGTGCTGGTGGCCACTGGAGTCCTTGTGTTACCCCATCTCCAGCTCCAGGCAGCTCAGCACAGAGAGACTTTCTTTGTTTGGGAGAAAGCGAAGAGAATAAGAGGCTCTGCCTTGTAATCCAGAGAATTCTTCCAGATCTTAACCAAGACCACCAAGGTGATATCTCTATAAGCTTACAAGAGCTACAGTGTTACCGGGATTGGGTTGCCCCCAATGAAGATATGGCTGTAGTCACTGAAAACTTAGATTACCCTTTGGATAATCTTAAAAGCCTTCCCAAGAAGGATGGGTATAAACAAACCCAGACTGTGAAGAATACAATAAGTGCATAACTCTTCAATGCCCAGATACTAACAAACATTGACTAGCATCAAGACCATGCAGGAATATATGATTTCACCAAATCAATTAATGCCCCAGGGACCAACCCTGGAGAGACAGATATGTGGTCTTTCGGATAGATGATTCAAAATAGTTCTTTTGAGGAAACTCAATGAAATCAAGATAACACAAAGAAAGAATTTGAAATCTCATCAGATAAATTTAACAAAGAGATTAAAATAAAGAGTCTAGCAGAATTCTGGAGTTAAAAAAATGTAATTGACATACTAAAGAATGCAAGGGTCTCTTACCAGCGAAATGATCAAGCAGAAGAAAGAATAAGTAAGCTCTAAGACAGGCTATTTAAAAATACACAGTCAAAAGTGACAAAAGAATAAAAAGAATGAAGCATGTCTACAAGATCTAGAAAACAGCCTCAAAAGGGCTAATCTAAGAGTTATTCATCTTCAACAGGAGGCAAAGAGAGAGATAGGAGTATAAAGTTTATTGAAAGAGATAACAGAGAACTTCCCAAACCCAGAGGAAGATATCAATACCCAGTACAAGGTTATAGAATACCAAGCAGATTTAGCCCAATAAGACTACCTCAAGACATTTAATAATCAAGCTTCCAAAGGTCAAGGATAAAAAAAAAGATCTTCAAAGCAGCAAGAGAAAGGAAATAACATACAATGGAGCTCCAATACATTTGGCAGCAGGCTTTTCAGTGTAAAACTTATAGTTCAGGAGACAGTGGTATGACATATTTATCATGCTGAAGGAAAATAACTTTTATCCTAGAATAGCATATCCAGTGAAAATACCTTTCAAACATTAAGAAGAAATAAAAACTTTACCATATAGAAATGGAGGATTTCAACACCGGACCTGTCCTATAAGAAATGCTAAAGGGAGCTCTTCAATCAGAAAGAAAATAGCCTGGGCACCATGGCACACGCCTGTAATCCTAGCACTTTGGGAGGCCAAGGTGGGCAGATCACTTGAGGCCAAGAGTTCGAGACCACCTTGGCCAACATAGCAAAAACAAATCTCTACTGGAAACAAACAAACAACAACAACAACAACAACAACAAAAAACCAGCCTGGAGTGGTGGCACATGCCTGTAATCCTAGTGTGAACCCAGAAAATCTGAGACAGATCTCAGTTAACTTAGGAAGTTCATTTTGCCAAAGTTGAGGACACACACCCATGACAGCCTCAGGAGGTCCTGACAATGTGTGCCCAAAGCCCAAAGTGGTCAGAGCACAGTTTGGTTTTATACATTTCAGGGAGATACAAGAATCAATCAACATATGTAAGATGAATATTGGTTGGGTCTGGAAGGAGAGGACAGCTTAAAGAGGGGAGGCTTCCAGGCTGTAGGTAGATAAGAGACAAATGGTTGCATTCTTTTGAGTTTCTGATTAGCCTCTCCAAAGGAGGCAATCAGATATGATTTATCTCAGTGAGCAGAGGGGTGACTTTGAGTAGAATGGGAGGCAGGTGTACCCTAAGCAGTTCCCAGCTTGACTTTTTCCTTTAGCTTAGTGATTTGAGGGCCCCAAGATATCCTTTCACAGCAGGTACTTAGAAGGCTGGGGTGGGAGGATCGCTGAAACCCAGGGGTGGGAGGATCGCTCAAACCCAGGAGTGGGAGGTTACAGTGAACCGAGATACTGCACTCCAGCCTGGGTGATAGAACAAGACTCCATCTCAAAAAAAAAAAAAAAAAAAAAAAAAAAAAAAAAAAAAAGAAAGAAAGAAAGAAAGAAAGACAGGAAGGAAGGCTGGTTAATAAGCTTTAAGAAATCACTGAAGGTATAAAATTCACTAGTAATTATAAGTACATAGAAAAGCACAGAATATTATAACACTGTGATTATGGTGTATAAACTACTCAATCTTGAGCAGAAAGACTAAAAGATAAACCAATAAAAATTAATAACTACGACAACTTTACAAGACATGGTACCACACAATATAAACAGAAACAACAAAAGGTTAAAAAGTAGGGGAACAAAGTTAGTTTTATTAGTTTTCTTTTTGCTTATTTGTTTGCTTATGCAATCAGTGTTAAGTTGTCATCAGTTTAAAATATTGGGTTATAAGATATTATTGGAAAGCCTCATGGTAACCTCAAGTAAAAAAACACACAACACATACACAAAAAATAAAAAGCAAGAAATAAAAACATATCACCAAAGAAAATCATCTTCACTAAAAGGAAGACCAGAAGGAGAAGACCACAAAACAACCAGAATACAAAACACAAAATGACAGAAGTCTGTACTTATCAATAATGACATTAAATGTAAATAAACTAAACTTTATAATCAAAAGAGACCAAGTCGCTGAATGATTAATAAAACCACAAGACCCAACAATCTATTTCCCACAAGAAATACACTTCACCTATAAAGATGCACATAGACATAAAGGGATGCAAAGATATTCCATGTAAATAGAAACAAAATAAATAAATAAAAGGCCGGATACAGTGGCTCACACCTGTAATCCCAGCACTTTGGGAGGCCAAGGTGGGTGGATCACAAGGTCAAGAGTTGGAGACCAGCCTGGCCAATGTGGTGAAACCTCGTCTCCACTAAAGATACAAAAAATTAGCCAGGCGTGGTGGTGT
>NW_016107579.1:754985-757089 GCF_001604975.1 Cebus imitator | reverse complement strand
AAAAAAAAAAAAAAAAAAAAAAAAAAAAAAAAAAAAATAGCTATACTTATGTGAGACAAAATATATTTCAAGACAAAAACTACAAAAGAGACAAAAAAGGTCATTATATAAGATAAAAGGGGGTCAATTCAGCATGAAGATATAAGGATTATATATGATCCCAAGATTGGACCACTCAGATATATAAGCAAAAGTTATTAGAGCGAAAAAGAGAAATAGACCACAATACAATATTAGCTAGAGACTTCAATATTTTACCCTCATTATTGGACAAATTATCCAGACAGAAAATCAACAAGCCAACACTGGACTTAACCTGTGCTATACCTAGTAGATATTTATAGAACATTTCATCCAACAACTGCGGAATATGCATTTTTCTCCTCAGTACATGGATCATTCTCAAGTATAAACAATATGTTAGGCCACAAAATAAGTGTTAATGAATTTTTAAAAATAAAATTATGTTAAGTATCTTCTCTGATCATAATGGAATAAAACTAGAAATCAGTAACAGAAGGAATTTTGGAAACTATGCAAACACATGGAAATTAAACAATTTGCTCCTGGATGACCAGTGGGTCAATGAAGAAACTAAGAAGAAAATTTAATAATTTATTATACAAGTGATAATGGAAACACAACATACCAAAATCTATGGAACACAGTGAAAGCAGTAATAAGAGGAAAATTTATAGCTATAATTGTTTATATCCAAAAAGTAAAAAAACAACAAAAAAAAAATTTTACAAAAAAGCCCTGATGATGCTTCTTAAAGAACCAGAAAAGCAAGAGCAAACGAAACTCAAAATTAGAAGAAAATAACCAATAAAGACCTAACCAGAAATAAGTGAAATTGAAATGAAGAAAACAATAAAAACATCAACACAATTAAGAGTTAATTTTTTGAAAAGATAAATGAAACCAACAAACCTTTACTAGACTAACTAAGGAAAAAAGAGAGGAGACCCAAATAAATCAGAGATGAAAAAGGAGGCATTACAACTGAGAGCACAGAAATTCAAAGGATTATTAGAGGCTACTATGAGCAACTATATGCCAATAAATTGGAAAGCCTAGAAGAAATGAATAGCCTTATACTACGGTTGAACCATGAATGAATAGCCTTCTACCACAGTTGAACCATGAAGAATGCAAAACTTGAACAGATCAGTAACAAGTAACAAGACCAAAGCCATAATAAAAAGTCTCCCAGCAAAGAAAAGCACAGGACCCAATGGTTTCATTACTGAATTTTAGCAAACATTAGAAGAAGAACTAATACCAAACCTACTTTAACTATTCTGAGAAATAGAGGAGTAGGAAATACTTCCAAACTCATTCTATGGGGGCAATATTATCTTCATACCAAAACCAAACACACATTGAAACAAACAAACAAACAAAAACCATAGGCCAGTATTCCTGATAAATACTGATATAAAAATCCTCAACAAAATACTAGCTAATCGAATTAAATAACACATTCAAAATATTATTCATCATGACCAAGCAGAATTTATCCCAGGATGCGAGAATGGTTCAACATATGCAGATCAATCAATATGACACATCATATCAACAGAATGAAAGACAAAAACCATATGATGATTTCAATTGATATTTAAAAATCATCTGATAAAATTCAACATCTCTTCATGATAAAAACTCTTGAAAAATTAGGTATAGAAAATAACATACATCAACACAATAAAAGTCATATAAGACAGACATACTGCTGGTATCATTGAAGGGGAAAAACTGAAAGCCTTTCCTCTAAGATCTGGAACATGACAAGGACATTGTTTTTTACTTTTTGAATCATGGACAAGGACAGTGTCCAAGACAAGGACACTGTCCCCACTGTTATTCAACATAGTATGGGAAGTCCTTGTTAGAGCAATGAGACAAGAGAAAGAAATAAAGGGCATCCAGATTGGGAAGGAAGAAGTCCAATTCCATTGTCATTGTTTGCAGATTTGGAAAAACCTAAAGATTCTACCAAAAAAATCATAAGAACTAGCCGGGCGCGGTGGCTCACGCCTGTAATCCCGGCACTTTGGGAGGCTGAGGCGGGTGGATCACGAGGTCAAGAGATCGAGAC
>NW_016107579.1:746478-754775 GCF_001604975.1 Cebus imitator | reverse complement strand
AAAAAAAAAAAAAAAAAAAAAAATCATAAGAACTAAGAAACAAATTCAGTAAAGTTGCAAGATACAAAATCAACACACAAAAATCAGTAGCATTACTATATGTCAATAGCAAACAATCTGAAAAATAAATTTAAAAAGTAATTCCACTTATAATAGTTACACGTAAATTAAATATCTAAGAATTAAGGAAGTAAAAGATCTCTAGAATAAAAAGTATAAAACACTGATGAAAGAAATTGAAGATGACCTGTAATCTCAGCTACCTGAAAGGCTGAGGCAGGAGAATTACTTGAACAACCGAGGAGGCGGAGTTTGCAATGAGCTGAGATCACACCACTGTACTCTAGACTGGGTGATACAGTAAGACTCCATCTCAAAAAAAAATTGAAGATGATACAATATAATGGAAAGGTATTCCACGTTCATTGATTGGAAGGATGAATATTGTGAAAATGTTCATACTGCCTACAGTAATCTATAGATTCAATGCAGGCCCTATGAAAATACCAATAATATTCTTCATAGAAGTCGAAAGAACAATCCTAAAATTTATATAAAAACACAAACCACCCAGAATAGGCTAAGCTGTCCTGAGCAAAAACAACAAAACTGGAGGAATTATATTACTTGACTTTAAACTGTATTACAAAGCTATAGTAACCAAAACAGCATGGAACTGGCATAAAACAAACACACAGACCAATAGAACAAAATAGATAACCCAGAAAAAAATTCACACATCTACAGCAAACTCATTTTTGACAAATTGGGGAAAGGACAGTCTCTTCAATAAATGGTGCTAGGAAAACTGGATATCCATATGCAGATGAATGAAACTAAACCCCTATTTCCTGTCATATGTAAAAATTAATTCAAAATGGATTAAAGATTTAAATCTGACCTCAAACTATGAAGCTACTACAAGAAAACATTGGGGAAGCTCTCCAGAACATTGGATTTGACAAAGATTTATTGAGTAATAAATAACTCACAAGTATAGGATACAAAAGCAAAAATGGATAAGTGGGATCACATCAAGTTAAAAAGCTTCTGCACAGCAAAGGAAACAATCAACAAAGAGACAATCCATAGAAAATATTTGTGAACTATCCATCTATGAAGGGATTAATAACCAGAATATATAAGGGGCTCAAATAACTCTATAGGAAAAAATCAAATAACTTGATTAAAAATTGAGTCAAAGATTTTAAAAGACATTTCTCAAGAACAGACATGCAAATAGCAAACAAATGTACTAAAAGGTGCTCAACATAATTGCTCATCAGGGAAATGCAAATCAAAACTACAATAAGATATCATTTCGCCTTAGTTAAGATGGCTTGTATCCCAAAGATGGGCAATAACAAATGCTGGTGAGGAAGTGGAGAAAAGGGCACCCTTGTACACTGTTGGTAAGAATTAGAACAGACACTATGGAGAACGGTTTGAAGGGTCCTCAAAAAACTCAAAATAGAGCAATTAGACCTGTTTGATATAACTGTTTGAAGGGCCCTCAAAAACTAAAAATAGAGCAATTATTTAGCATCTCACTGCCAGGTATATATCTAAAAAACAGGAAATCAGTATATAGAAGAGATATCTGCATTCCCATGTTTACTGCAGTGCTATTCAGAATAGCCAAGATTTGGAAGCAACCTAAGTGGCCATCCACAGATGAAGGATAAAGAAAATGTGGTACATACATGTAAGCAATGATATTCCGTCATAACAGCATGGATGGAACAGGAAGTCATTATGTTAAGTGAAATAAACCAGGCACAAAAAGACGCTCTTCACATGTTCTCACTTATTTGTGGGAGCTAAAAATTTAAACAGTTGAACTCATGGAGATAGAGAGTTGAATGAGAATTACCAGAGGCTAGGAAGGGTAGTGGGAGGGTGCAGGAGAGAAGGGTTCATGGGTACAAAAATACAGTTAGATAGAATGAATATGATCTAGTACTTGATAGTACAACTGGGTGACTATAGTAAAAAATAATCTATCGTACATTTGAAGATAACTAAAATAGTATAATTGGATTGTTTGTAACATAAAAAAGGATAAATATTTGAGGTAATAGATAACCCATATACCTTGATGTGATTATTGCACATTGCAGGCCTGTATCAAAATATCTCATGTACCCTCTAAAAATATAAATCTATAGTATATCCACAAAAAATAAAAATACAAAATTTTTTAAAAAACACATTGTATCCCATAAATATACACAATTATTACTTGTCAATTTAAAATAAATATATAAACATAAATGGCTCTGTACAGATTTTTGGTCACTCAGGGCCTAATGCACATAAATTTTATGGCAGTGTGTCATTGTTCAAACAAATTGTTAACAAAGAGGACTGGCTTAGAGAGTCAGATTTTTTAATACCGCATTATGTAAAACCTGTGCTCCAAGTTGACATAAACCCTAAAGCTCAATACCTCACATTTATTTTGCCCTTTACAGTTTACATAGTGCTTCCCCATATACTATTCGATCTTGCAGATACCACTGTGCTTTAGACAGTTTTCTAGCAGAGCACTTATAAGACTTTCTTGCATTTATAAATCTATAATTACAATCTACTAAAAATCTGTTAGGAGCAGGAAACTGCTTATTCATTCTTTGAAAACTCAGAGGAAATTGCCTGAAACATAAGATCAGTAAGTCAAGGAATTTTGAACACTACATTCAACATGTTTTGAAAGACACTTCTCCCAAAGATAGAGCCTAATTCCTCTTTCCTTGAATGTGGGCTGGACTTAGTGACTCACTGCTAATGAATAAATAATAATCATATGTGACTTCTGAAACCAAGTCATAAAAGTCACAAAGGGCACTGCAATTTCCTTCTTGCTTCACTCTCTTGGTTGGCTTGCTCTGGGGAAAATCAGTTATCATGTGATGCCACTCAAGTAGCCCTTTGGAGATGTCCTTTTCTCAAGGATCTGAAGTCTCTTGTCAACAGGAATGTGAGTGCTCCATCTTGGAAGCAAAGTTTCCAGCCTCAGTCAAGCTTCCGAATGACAGCATCCCCATGCAACAACTTGCCTACAGCCAAAAGAGACTTTAAACCAGAGCCACCCAGCTAAGCCATTTCCAATGCCCAACCCACAGAAACTGTGAGTTAATACATTCTGTGAGTTAATGTTCATTCTTTTAAGCCACTAAACTGTGGGGTAATTTTCTACACAAGCAATAAATAATCTACTTATGATTATAAGGAATAGCACTAAGAGAAATAAAATAATACTTTTACTACTTATAAGATAAATAGAAAAATAACAAAAGTAGTACAGGAGCTATTTTTTATGGTTTACTATAAGGGACTCCACATAGGCTACTATTTCATTTGCTCTTCACAAGAATATTATAAGACATGGTAATATTTCCATTTTACATATACAGAATTGCAGATGTAGATTAAGTTGCTTGGCCAAAGTGCTAATAAGTGGCAGTCAAAGAAAATTGGAACCCATGTCTCTTTGTTTCCAAGTCCCACACTCTTAACCATTGTGTACATTATCTTCCAATATATTTTTATTGATTAAGGATGAGTGCAGGCCGGGCGCGGTGGCTCACGTCTGTCCAGTACTTCGGGAGAACGAACGAGGGAGGCAGACCACAAGGGCAAGAGATCCAGACCATCCTGGTCTACATAGTGAAACCCCGTCTCTACTAAAAAAAAAAAATTAGCTGGGCGTGGTGGCGTGTTCCTGTAGTCCCAGCTATTCGGGAGGCTGAGGCAGGAGAATTGCTTGAACCTGGGAGGCAGAGATTGCAGTGAGCCGAGATCAGGCCTCTGCACTCCAGCCTGGCTCCTGGCAACAGAGCAAGACTCTGTCTCCAAAAAAAAAAAAAAGAAAAAAAAGAATGAGTGCAGGAGCCCAATTCATAATTGCAAAGATATGGAACCAACCTACCATTGACAAATGAGTAGATAAAGAAAATGTGGTATATATACATAATGGAATACTATTTGGCCATAAAAAGGAATAAAATAATGTCTTTGGCAGTAACTTGGATGAAGCTAGAGGCCATTATTCTAAGAGAAGTAACTCAGGAATGGAAAACCAAACACCATATGTTCCCACTTATAAATGGGAGCTAAGCTATGAATATGCAGAGGCATACGGAGTGGTATCATGGACTCTGGAGACTTAGAAGGGGATACTAGTCTGGTGACAATTGCACTAAAATCTCAGAATTAACCACTATATAATTCATCTATGTAAACAAAAACCACTTGTAGCCCAAAAGCTATTAAAATAAAAATATATTTAAAAAATTAAAAAGAAAACAATAGTACAATTTTAAAAAAGAATGAGTGGAAGATATTAACCAAGGCTTCATTATAATTTGTGTGGTCTCTAGACATCTTTCAATTCATGTGTCCCTTCCTTCATTAAGAAATATTTAAAATCGTTTAAAGACTACTATAAGCAAGTATAAGCAAGACTGGATTCATTATAATATATTCATTAGTATTATATTCATTTTTCCTCAAATTTTAAAAGAAATCAAAATTAGGCCATGCATGGTGGCTCACGTCTGTAATCCCAGCACTTTGGGAGGTGAAGGCAGGCGGATCACCAGAGGTCGGGAGTTTGAGACCACCCTGACCAACATGGAAAAGCCCGTCTCTACTAAAAAATACAAAATTAGTGGGGCGTGGTGGCATGTGCCTGTAATCCCAGCTACTTGGGAAGCTGAGGCAGGATAATCACTTGAGCCCAGAAGCTGGAGGTTGCAGTGAGCTGAGATTGTGCCATTGCACTCCAGCCTGGCCAAAAAGAGTGAAACTCTGTCAGAAAGAAAGAAGAAAGAAAGAGAAAGAGAGAAAGAGAGGGAGGGAGGGAGGGAGGGAGGGAGGGAGGAAGGAAGGAAGGAAGGAAGGAAGGAAGGAAGGAAAGAAAGAAGGAAGGAAGGAAGGAAAGAAAGAGAAATTGAAACATTTTTATGGGTCCCTAAAAGAATTCTGGTTCTAAGTAGTATGACTAGTACACCTGATGGATAACTAGGTCTCAGCATCAAATTGCACACAGAAATCAAACAAGCAATAGCAAAGAAGAGAGAGAGAGAGAGAGAGAGAACATTTTGATGTCACATTTTTAAAGCCATGGAATCTTTCTTATTTTCTAAAAAGTAAAGGACACAGGGCAGTAGGAAGCAACCGTAACCCATGGGGGTTGCTTTAAGATGAAGAGTAGATTATACTGTAAGTGGGGTGCTCAGCATCTCAGTTGAAGATGTTGAAAGAAAGGACACCAGGGCAAGAATTAAACCTGTCTCCTGAAGGAAACAGGTAAGGCTTTCATGCTCAACTGTATTCAGCTCTGCTGGAAAGGAGAGTTCGCATGAGTAGTTTTGAGATCCTGCTTCGTGGGACCCACCTGGACTGGGCTATAACTGCTTCATTCCTCTCGAGCTGAGACGCCTGGTAGCAGAGGGGCAGGCCTCGGAAGTCAAGTCCCTGGAGACAGCATTGGGTCATGATAACAGTGGTTTTAGATCTGGTACAACCTTCAGCCTCTCTACCCAGTAACTGTGGTTTTGGAGGAACTAGGTTTGTGGTGCCTTATCACTGTTTTCTCTTGCAGTTTTCTTATCTGTAAAATCAGGGCCTTGCGGCAAAGATAGTGCTCATCATGCAGCCAATGCTCCCCTTCCAATTCCCTGTCAAAGGCTGGCCAATGAGCTGGAAATAGAGGTGACATGTGTCCAGTTCAGAGTAAGGCAGTAAAAAGCTGGTGTATCTACATATGTAACTCTTCTCCCACAGCAAATCTGGAGGGCAAATGTGCAAGACAACATAGCTAAAAGTGATAAATGGCCCAAATTTATAAGAGGAGGAGAGATGCTTGAAGGAGAGCTATGCAGGTGGGCCACCAGACTCACAATGTTAAGTCAGAGTGAAATAATCATCTGGTTTGGGGTTACATGTTACTACAGCATGGCTTAGCTTATCCTGACTAGTAGAGACTTAATGCCAACTTGACCAAATTGTGAGAATGAAATGAAATGGTGTATGGAAAGCATCACAAACCTGTCTGGAAGAGAGAATTCACTCAGTAAACATTTTTTTTCCATCTCAGCTTTCGAAAACTGCATTTTGCCCCAAAGGATTAACCATTGCCCAAGAACTACTTTCTGATAAGACCCCTTTCTGATAATATTTTAGTGTTGGAACTAGACATAGAATTCTGAAAAAGAGGAAGGTTTTACACAGCCTCATCGACAGAGGCCTTCAGGGTTCATATAGGCTTCTGCTCCTTACAGAAAACAGTACAGACCCTTTGCAGAGCCTAGCTCAACCCAACTCATTTCCCCTGGAGTGTAGAAAGATGTAGGTGGGGGAAAGTAGAGAGACGGTTTTCTTGGCACAGTGTTTTACATTTTTGTTTAGGTGTCTTGTTGCCAAAAGGCTTGCCAAAGTGGACTCAGGAACATTACCCAGAAGTTTGAGTGAGGGCTTGCTACAACCCAAAGCAGCAGCATGCTCGTGAATACTACCCTGCCTACAATCTCAGCATCCTGTGATTCAAGGCTTTTATAAGTGACTTAGAAGAATACTGCATGTTAGAGAAGTTGAGGCCCAAAGTGAGGAAGGGCTTGCCCCAGGGCCTCCTGCTGGGAGTGGCTAAATGTTAACACTTCCCTTGCCTCTCAGAGCTCCAGATTGGCCAGCCTCTCATCCAGGCACCTTCTCCTTTTGTCACCTGCCTGAATGGGAGCTGCCAAAAATGAACACTAAAATCAGGCTTGGCAAGCTTTTCCAGCATCCATTTCACTATGACTTCTCTAAGTGCACATTGGGGATGCAGCTATTAAAAGTTAGCCCTACCTTGGCAGACAGAAAAGCTATAATCACCCCAGGCATTTCCAAGGGACCTTTCAAAGAACATCATTAATTCTGAATAAAGCTCTCCCTTACCAACACTTTCCAATTGTAGTCTTCACATTCCTATTTTATGCTGCAAAATTCCTCTGCCATTTAATGAAGAAGAAGAAGAAAAGCCTACTTTTAAAATCACATGTATTTGGGAGCCTGTCTTAGTTAATTTTCCAAAATTAAAACTAACAACAAAAATCTGTCCTTGTCTCTTTTTCCTCTTGTATGTACCCCTTCCCTCATCATCCATGTATTATATTTGGAAAGGGCAACAAAACCTGTTAATCTATAGGACTGGGAGCTTGTTACCTGAAATACCTGAGACCCTCAAAAAAGAAAGCTGAGGCTTCCGGAGTGAGAATGATGCTGAGCACCTATTACATCCTAGCCAAAAGGCAGAAAGCTCCAGACAGAAAAATAAATATGGTCAGAGAAGATCTGCCAATTGCAATTTTGCTCATCTCATTACATTTCCAGTGTTACATTCCTGCTCCTGTTGATTCCCTTCTTTCTTCAGCCAGTCTGCCACCCAGTGTGTGCCAGCCACTGTGCTAGAGCTTCATTCTTCATTTCATGTGTTCCCCACCAAGAGCCCTATGAAGTAGGAATGAACATGTTTAAAAATGAAGAAATGAGACCCACAGGTATTAAGCAACTGTCCTAATGTCCCAAGCTGGGATCTGAATCCACTGATCTTTCCTAAATCCTAGAGGATAGCTCTGCGGTTGAGATAAGGAAAGCAAAGTGACACCGATTATTATATTTTAAAATCCTCACTTTTCCCCTTGGCAGGGTGCTGGCTAATAGAGTTGAGGAATAGACTCTGAATTGCAGAGGATGGAGGCGGTGGAGACAGAAAAAAAAGGCGTGATTGGCCACAGGAATTTCTGCAGGACAAATTCCCGGTCCACTGCATCCCCTCTAGGTCTAGTTGGGACCAGAAAGTCAGGGGCTCCAGAAGTCACATGGACAGCAGAACTTCAGGGGAAAAACAAGATAGTGCAAGTAACAAGATGTGCCCTCAGCGCTACTGAGACAGGCTGAACCTACAAACCCCTCCGGCCTTATCGTGCGTAGTGGGTAGGTGTCAGATCGGGCTCCCTAGTGTGCAGGCGGTGAAACCATTTTTTTCTGCGCCCACCAAGTGCGCTGGTGGACAATTTTTAGGCGCGCGCTCCAACCGTACAAGCTTCCGCTCACTCTCCCATTCGCCGAGCTGCCTCTTTCTCCAGCAGCCCCATCCCCAAAGCAACATTCCGCAGCCCGCCCCTCACCTGCGTGGTGGCCTGCAACGGCAGCACAGCTCTCCGGCGGCGGCCGAAACGAAACTTGGCCGCCTTGTAGATCTTCCAGTAGACGAATAGCACCATGCCAAGCGGCAGGTAGAAGGCGCCACA
>NW_016107579.1:742077-746468 GCF_001604975.1 Cebus imitator | reverse complement strand
AGGAGGGTTCCTGGCTCACCTGGCAGCGCTGGAGCCGAGCGTCGTACACCTCGCCCCAGCCAAAGAGCAGCGGCGCGAGCGCGATGAGCGCAGACAGCCCCCAGGTGAGCGCGATCAGGAGCGCTGAGGCGCGGCGGCGGGTGCGCAGCATGTACTGCAGGTGGCGCGTGATGGTCCAGTAGCGGTCCAGGGCGATGGCCGCCACCTTCCAATGCTGGCCGTGCAGCACAGCACGTCGAAGGAGATCCACACGTGGCACAGGGTCCGGCCCAGCAGCCAACGTCTCCCGGCCGACAGCTCACTCACCAGGCTCAGTGGCATCACCAGCGCTGCCACTAGTACGTCCGAGACGGCCGTCGAGGCCACCAAGTTATGTGGCACGCGATGGAAGGCACGGACCCGCAGGATGGTGACCAGAACCAGCAGGTTCCACAGGAAAGTGGCGGCTATCAGCAGCACTAGCAGCGTCACCACCAGCACCGTGAAGACAGAGAAGCTCGGCTCCCGACCCTGCAGGACCGCACCACCCGGGGTCGAACTGAGGATCCCGCTTGGGCGTGGGCTACTGCTGCAGGTCTCGGGTCCCAGGGCAAGGGCAACGCCGGCTGTGGCCACTGAGAGGTTAGCGGCTTCCATGGGGCGCAGGATCGCGGCTCCAGGGCAGGGGACGCGCGAGTGGTCAGTGAGCTCGGCCTGGACCGTGCAGGTGGGGGCGTGGAGGAGGTACTGCCTGCCAGGAGAGGGGTCCAGGTCGTCCTACCCTGGTCCCTCCTGCGGGCAGCAGCCCCCCGTTGGCGCATATGCCTGCAGCCCTCGTAGACCCTCTTTTCCAGTAGAAAGGGGACAAGAGAGCAGGACCCCTCAGTCCAGCTCACCACTTCTCTTAGCGGTCCCGGGTGCCACCGGCTGTCGTGGGGCTGAGAATCAGCGCAGCCCAGTGACCGAGCGCCGTGCTTAGAGAGTTGCCGCCTCCACCACCCAGCAGCGGCGGGAGACGAGCTACACCTGCAGTGGGCGAAGGTGGGCGGAAGCAAGGGGTGGCTGGAGAACCGACCAATAGGAGCCGGGCCTTCAACGCTGTCTCCGCTAGTCTCCCTGCCTCCGCCAAGCAGAAAGAACGCTAACTGCAGTAGTCTCTGAGAAAGGTTGACAACTGGTTTACAATGGGGAGAAAGTCCCTTGCCGCCACCTCCGCGGATACCTGGCATCTGCTGGCGGCCCGGTTTGACACTGGGAAACAAGAGTCCCGCCCAGTCCCAGCCAGAGGGGTTCTGGTTTCCTGGAATTTCGATCCTACCTATACCCGAAATAGGAATCCAGGTATTGGGAGATATAAAACAGAAAGTTCCTAAGCCCAGCCCATCCTGCCGCTTCATTTCCAGCAGGTCTGTCTGGCCAGGGCTTGGTGGCGCTTGAGAAGTTCACTCCCTGGCTCTAAGCGGAAAGAACGCGCGGCTTCTGAGCAATCTGGCAGAGATCTGGAAGCGGGACCCTTTAAACCATCATCTTCGCCAGCTCTAACCTCCCCCATCAGGTCCCCAGCCCCAACATACCACACGCTCCACCCCGCCCTGTCCTTTCCGTTTCTAACATTCCTGACTCTGTGTCTTCCAGTTCTTCATATCCACGTTCAAACTGGAGTTCTTTTTGTTGAGCCTTGGGCAAAAGTAGGAACCAATTAGAAAAGCGGAATTCTCAACAACCTCTCACACTTAAAAAATAGTTCAATCATAATTAACTCAATCTAAATCTGTGTTGCCTGTTCCTGGGAGTAGAACAGAAACACAACACAGAGTCCAAACCGCCTCTTCTCTTGTCAAGGTGAGAAGGGTTAGACCTTAAGCAGGCTGACCTGGCCGGTGCCTGAATGACCCGGAAATGTGGGAGGAAGGGGACATGAAACACTTAAGGTGCAAACCCCAAGAAGCAAGTTTGGACTTCATCATGGAGAAAGCTGGAATTGAGAAGATTTTGAGAAAATTGACCTGATGAAGAGGAATTTGTTAGAAAAAAAGGAAGACTAGCCTTTGAAATATGTTTACAATCTCTCTCCATTTTATTAAACAAACATAAGAGCAAAGAATATTAGAAATATAAAAATATTCATATTGCACTAGCCAGATGCATGACATGCTTTTACTCTCATATTTTGTCCCTATCCACATACATTTTTTTGGGTAAAATCAGTTTTTTATTTTGCAGATTTCTGTTAGCACTTCTCATGTTACTAGATATTGTCTTCATAGTTCCACTTTTTATAGGGTACCATTTATCAGTTGGGAAACTCTGAGCAACTTAGGCTTTCTGAGACTCACCTTCCCTATCTTAAAAGTGGGGATAATTATACTTGCCACGAAATCATTGTAAAACTAGAGTTAGAGCCAGTAGCACAGGATTAAGTGTTCAATAAGTGATAGCTGGTCCTGCTCTTTCTAACTTCCAATCTAAACCTTAGATTCACTTATCTTCTGATCTTTGAGGTAGATTAGGTTTTTAGACAGTTTTATTCTCTAAAATATTTGTAACAACAAAACACTTCCTCCACTTTATTTCAGTTGATCCTACCTACAATCATTTTAGGCATCATTCTCATTTGCAGAAGAAATGAAGAGAGATTTGTTGACTTGCTGCTATGGACATAATTGTGCTGCCCCAGATTCATATATTTAAGCCCTAGCCCCCAATGTGCCTGTATTTGGAGAGAGGACCTACAAAGAGGTAATAAGGTTGACTGAGGTCATAAGGGTGGGGCCCCGATTTGATAGGATTCGTGTCTTTATAAGAGACACCAGAGACCTCACTCTGTCTCTCCTTATCATGTGAAGACACAGTGAGGAGGATTCTGCCCACAAGCCAGGAAGAGGGTACTCACCAGAAAATGAATCTGTTGGCAACTTGATCTTGGATTTCCCAGTCCCTTAAACTGTGAGAAATAAATTTTTGTTGTTTAAGCCACCCAGTCTATGTTGTTTGTTATAGCAGTCTGAGCAGACCCAGACACTTGGCTTGAGGCTGATAGCTTGGACTCAGCTCTCTGGCCCCCATTTCCCACACCTCTATCCTACCACTCTACTTCCTTTCTTTCCATAGCTCTTCACAGAAGTGACATCATATTATTTAATTCCCTTTCCATTATCTAAATGACTTTCCCCACTAAAGTGTAAGCTCTTCTTGGGCAGGGAATTTGTTCATTGCAATAGCCTTAATATCCTGTTCTGTGCCATGCACAATGGTAGGTCACTCAATACATTGGAATGAGTTACATAAATAAATGAGGCATTGTTGAGAGACATGGTTCATAGGCCCTGAGCATCCCCTGAACCTTCTCCTTGTGTGTGCCAAAAATGCAAGGCCCTGACTGCTCATTTCCTAAGCCATTCCTGAGTGTTATATTTGTAGCAAGCAACCTTAAAAGATGAAGAACTCTCTCCTGGGCAAGGGACAGGCTTGCTTCCACTTACTGTCAAAGTGGTGAATCCCAAGCTCAGTGTTTCTCTCTGTGACCCTGCGCACTACTGGGCAGGCATGGGCCCTTTCTGTCACCTACATGAGATTTGGGAAGCATGGAGAGCTGTCACAAAGATGAAGCTCTGGCTATGGCTTTTGCCTAGAATATTAAAGTTTGTTGTCTCTGACTCAGGAATCTCATGTCTTCTGCCAGCATCTATGAAATTGTAACAGTGTAGCTTCTTAACTTGAAAGTAGAGTAAAATCTCAACCCTGCACAGTACATGGCAGGCAGTTTACTGGTTTTTAAAAATTACAGTTAGCAACTTTTCTTTCTTTGGGGTTTCTTTTTTTTTTTTTTTTTTTTAGATATTTGACATCTCAAAAATGTTTGACAAAGCAAACTTTTTTTAAGATGGAGTCTCCCTCTGTCTCCCTGGCTGGAGCACAGTGGCATCATCTTAGCTCACTGCAACCTCCATCTCCTGGGTTCAGGTGATTCTGCCGCCTCAGTCTCCCGAATAGCTGGGATCACAGCCGTGCACCATCATGCTGGGCTAATATTTGCATTTTTAGGGGAGATGGGGTTTTACCATGTTGGCCAGGCTGGTCTTGAACTGCTGACCTCAAGTAATCTGCCTACCTAGTCCTCCCAAAGTACTTGCAGGCATTCTGCCTGGGTTTATTTTCTTGATATATTTTCTCCCAAATTTAATTATTGAGTTAAAATATAGGAACAGTGTAACTGTTCCTTTTATGCATTTTCAAATTGTACCTCAGAAAAATGTAATGGTGTCAGTTTTCTTATCCCTGGCTTTGGAGAAACAAGAAAAAATGGAAAAGCCTTGCTAAAGCAAATTTTCTAACATTAAACACAATGTTTAATTGGTGTATAATGATGTATTTTCATTGTTTTGATTTTCTTTTCTTTTTTTTTTTTTTTT
>NW_016107579.1:732317-741611 GCF_001604975.1 Cebus imitator | reverse complement strand
GGGGTTTCTACACATTGGCCAGGCTGATCTCGGCCTCCTGTCCTCAGGTGATCCACCTGCCTCAGCTTCCCAAAGTGCTAGGATTATAGGCATGAGCCACCGCACCCGGCTTGATTTGCATTTTTAATGGATAAAAATGCTACATTTTTCCATATGGTGTTTATTATGCATCCTTGTGTATTATTTATTATGTATTATTTATTTTGTGTATTATTATGTATTCTTGTGTAAAAGCTGTTCATTTACTTTAAACTACTTTATAAAGTAATATGAGTGATTTTATGACTATCAACTTTAATGCATTTAGAGAGCATATTTATCAGTTTCATCAGCATATTTAATGCATTTAGAGAGCATATTTTCATCCGTTTTTGTCACATAATTTTTCTGTATTACTCTTTGTGTTTATTACATTTGTCAAATAAATTTTTTATGTAATAAAACACATTAATTCTTGTCTCCATTAATATCTTCAACTCACTCAGTAATTATAAATCACTTTACTGTCCTCCATTTGTGTTATTAAATTTTATGACTAGATTAAAAGTGTAATTCTTTGATCCCCCTGAGGTGGTTGTTGAATGTAGCAGGAGATGGTGACTCAGCCTTCTCACCTGTATGCTGTGTACAGTCTTATCCAGGGAATGGCCTGATTAGTGAGGGCAAGACGTCTTTGTCATACAAAGACAGGTGTGATGCTGTCTTGATCCCAGAGGCTCTTACATCTATCACAGAATAAAATCTATTTACCGAATAAACATGATGCAGCAAAATGTGCTAACAGTTGATTAGCAGTACTAACAAGGGTTTCTGGCCTGGCTGGGGAGAGAAATCACCTCCAAGGGAGGCAGCTTTTGATCCAAATCTTAGTTATGAGGAAGATTTTCATCAGCAAGTGTGGGGAGAAGAGGAAGGAGGCATACCTGGGGGGAGGAGGGTGAGCAAATGCCTGGAGGCAAAAAGACAACAGCAAAACAAAACACAACAATCAGGGAGTACCCAGTGTTGACTAGATGGCTGTTCATTCACTTCAGGCTTGTCAATTTTTAATTTTAAAGGAAGTACAGGTAGAACATTTCTATCATTTTCACTCAGCCGATTCTTTGCCTTTAGTAATTCCATGTATCTCCCATGGTTACCTTTTTTGCTGTGATTAAAAAACATTCATTCTTTGATATTATTTCCCTTGTGTGTTCTTCCAGATGATTTTTAATATTGTTTTATCAGGTTTTTTTTTCTATTTGCTCATCAAGTCTTAGATCAAGTGTTACCCCTTTTGAGAAGGTGGTTCCTACATCTGCCCCCGCCTCAGTCCTAGCTGGTGCCCCTGCTCTGACTAGCTCCAGAAGCCAGTGCTGACACAGGGACGCATTTCTGCCTCTCTACTAGATGGCAGGCTCCCCGAGGATATGGCTGGGCACCAAACGTCTGTCAGCTTTCCCTGCCATGCACCCCACTTCCACCTCACCCAAGGCCTGGCTTAGGCTTAACAAACTCACATGAAGGAATGAATGAATGAGGAAAGATATGAAGAGAACCAAGAACCAGCTGAGGGTAGAGAACAGTTGAAGGAGTTTAACGATATCAGAGAAGACATCTGGTCTTAGAAGCTATCTAAGCATAAAGCCAAGTGGAATTAAAGAAACAGCACAAAAGAAGGGAGGACATATACAGAATTTTGGTTCTTTTTAAGGGTTTGTAGTCAGGGAAGACATTAGGGTCAAGACAAACTCCTGTATCACAGCCCAAACATCACCTCCTCAGAATGGTCTAATTCATTGGTTCTCAAACTTCAGCAGACATCAGAGTCACCTGGGGAACTTGTTAAAGCGGATTGCTGAAGCCATCCCAGAGTCATGTCTGGGCTGTAATGTGGTGAGTCCCCCATCAGATGACTTAAGGGTATGTATCTGCTGCCTGAACCCTAAAGGCTAGGCAATGAGCCAAGGCCATGGTACCCCGCTAAGGAGCAAGTGTTCGTAATAACTCAAATATCCCAGGGAGTATCTGAGATCCTACTAAGGAAAACAGTCCCATCACACACACACACACACACACACACACACACACACACACACACACACGCGCGCGGCAAGGAGCCAGAAAATCAGCTTAAAAACAGCTTAGAGATGGGAGAGGGCACATATCTCTAGAGCTGCACTGCTGCTGCCCAGGAATGCCTTGTATGCAACTCCTAATAAACTCATCTACTCGCCAAGCTGTACTTGTTTGAGACACTTTTTGGTCTCTGTGCTCCCTCCCCGTTTGGGGGATGGTTTTTCAGTATGATTCTGGGTTTTTCTCATTACAAGGGCTGGGGGCCAAGGATTTACATTTCCAGCAAGTACCCAGGGGATGCTGGTCCTGCTGATTCAAGGGCCATGCTTTGGGAACCACAGGTCTAAAGTAGGGTTCTCAGTCATTCTCTGTCTACTTTCCATTTCCTTCTATAACCCATTAGCTCTTACTGTATGCCAAACATTGTTCTAAGCACTCTTTGTAAATCAAGGTACTCAGTTTTTACACACTCTTATGAGATACTTTTGTTACCTCCATGTCACACATGAAGGAAGAATCAAGAGAAATTAAGTCATACCACCCACATCATGTAGCTAGTTAAGCTCTGAAGTCCGTCTGACCCTAAGAGGGACTTTAAATGCTACGAAGCAACCAGACAGGGTCTGACTATCGGTTGTGGACCTTGGACAAGCCACTTGCATCTGCCTCAGTGTCTTATAAAATGGAGATTGTAACAGCACACGTGTCATAGGGTTGCTGGGAAGATTAAATGAATCACTTCACAAGGGCTGTTACTATAATTAAGATCTGAAACATATATGATATCTTAGGGGTCTTCCCTCCCAACTACAACATCAATTCCATGGGAATGAGAAGTTGTCTTGCTGGTTGCTAGAAAATAGAACAGAACTTGGACTTGGCACACATTAGACTCTCAATAAATATCCCTTGTGTTGTCTTTTACCAGGTAAACTTTTCTTTTTAGATCGATATTATTAGTACTTTTGAGATTCAGCTTTTATTGTATTTACATATGAACATCTAAATATTTTTACTACCTCCTCCTGGGTCAGGGATTCTCAGCCTCAGCACAATTGAGATTTTGGGCTGAATAATTCTTTGCTGGGGGTGGGGTGGGGGCTGTCCAGTGTGTTGTCAGATGGTTAGCAGCATCTTTGTTCTCTGCTCCCTGGATGCTAGTAGTAGCCACCCCGACCCCACCAGTTATCTCCTGGGAACAGAATCACCCCTGTTGAGAACCATTGATCTAGATAATTCAGACGTCTCTAGCTGGCATGTTCTCTCTTAAATGTCCCGTTCAACCAGGAAGTCTTAGTTCTACCAGAACCCTAGAGGCTAGGCGGTGAGCAAAGGCCGTGGTACCCCACTGAGGAGCAAGTGTCCGTGATAAGTTTCCCTCCTGTGGTTTCCCAGAGGGAGGTCTGCAGCACTGACACGGCCCTTGCCTAATTCCCCTGTGTGATAATCACTGTTTTTTTTGACAAGGAATCAGAGAAAGCCATCAGACACTGGATATGGCTGTTCCAAATGACCATATTGGAAGAGTTAAACAGCTTCTCAACACAAAGTCCCTTGAGGATTTCTCTCCACCCTCAAGTTTGAGCCTCAACTCCTCACATTCCAGCCCATTTCTAGGGTATCTGGTACCCTAGAATGGCAGAATGTCTACTCCTATCAGAAACAACGAATCTTTCTAAGGCCTTGCCTTAGTCCTTCCCCTTACCTAGACAAGGCGAAACCCTCAAAAGAAGGACCTTTCCTGAATCAGAGTTATTAAATCTGCCAGGATACCTAGTGTGAAGTGGAGAAAAGAAAGCATGTGATGAAGAAATGCCACCACTTCCTTCCTCCTCCCATCATAGCTTAATTCTGCTCCTAACCACACAGATGGGTAAGTTTCTGAACAAGAATGTCTGTGTACACACACCAACACACATGCACACACACACACGCACACATGCACACCTACACACACACACACACACACACACACACAAACACACACCCCTCTGGGGAACAAGCAAAATTTTGGGGGTACAGTCTAAGTCCACATTTAGAGAAATTTTTTCCCTTAAAGGGAACGTGATGAGCAGAGAAGCGTGCCACATACAGGGAAATGCTCTTTTATGGGGCCAAGCAGCCCAGTTTCCCTCCGTGTTGCTCCCAAACCTCTCTGTTCCAGAAGGGATTGCTGCTTTACCTTGGCATTACCAAAAGGCTTAGACAAAGAAAGTGCTTGACATCAAAGGAGAAATTCAGATCTCTGCCTCCAGAGAAACCAAAAAAGTGCCTGCAACTTTAGCCATCTTTCTTTCTCACCCACTGCTTGTCTCCAACAAGATTTTAGAAAATCAAATGGAGATAAATGAAGTTACATGCACCAAAAATCCTGCACATGGTTGTTTATAGCAACTTCATTCATAATTGCATAGTTGCCAAAACTTGGGAAGCAAGCAAGAAAAAAACCAAAATCATTTAATCTAGTTTCAGCCAGGTACCCCATTATATCTCCAGTTGCAAATAAATGGACGCGCATCCTCTATACGTTAATATATGCCATAATGTCATCTGCCTTCATAAAACTGTTTCGACATTTGATTATGTTTTACACTGAAATTTAATAATTAAAGGCACACTCCTCTCCTATGTTATAAACTACTATTGTTGGTACTCAACCAAAATGAAGAATTTTGCTCTATCTGCGGAAACAGATCTGGGCTTAATGTTGGTCCCAGCCCCCTCACTGCTGCCGATTTGCTTTGGAGTAAAAGTGGGTGGAAATCATTTCTCCAGATAAGCAATGGGCTTATCTCCAACCCACTATCAAAAAGTGTTAAGGATCAGGTGGAAATAGAGAAGAGAAAACAGGTTCAAGGAAACATCTAGGCCTGCATTTGTTTTCCTACTGTGTGTGGGTGTTGAAGCTAATTTGTTTGCAGGAACGTGGGGAGGGATAGTGCCTTAGAGTAATTGTTCCTCCTACTACTCTTGCAGTTTTAATTAGCAGATGGGCTCTTTCCCCCACCACCTCGACAGCTGCTTTTTTTTCACAAGACCAAAGGTGTTTTTTAATAAATTTCCATGCATTCAAATCTCAACTCTGAAAAATGCCCCCTTTCTCATGAAAAGACCTCTAGCAAAGACTCTAGGCCAAGAATGAAAAGATTCCCAGAGTCAACAATGATAATAAAGACCACCCAATAACTGCAAGAATCCTGCACACACAGGTCACATCCCAGGGGCGGGGCTCTGCTGGGTTTGAAGTTCTCACTGGCTCATCTTTCCACCTGCTGTGCTCTCCTCCCTCCCCCATCAGGAGGGGTGAGGGGATAGAAGCAGGATAAGGTGGGGAAGGAGAGGGAGCACGTGGAGGAGAGTATGTGTTTCAGCTGATCTTTTCTGCATTTTAAGCTGCTCACAGGAAGGCAAAATTGGGAAGGAGGGCTATAATGAGGTCGGGAATTACCCACGTTCCCTCTGCAGGCTAATTTACTCCCCTACTCAGAGCTGCGTGAAGTTCAGGGTAGCCAGAACCAGGAAACTTAGCCCCAGATCCTGTAACTGAACCATCAGCCCTAGAAAAACCAGTAATTGCAATTTCTAACTACAGAGAAGCAAGATTAAAAAGTGCTTAAAAAACAAAATGATTAAAAATACCTCAAGTCTCATAATTTGGAATGTCACTTAAGAAATGCATAATTGAGAGAAATATAGATTAGAAATATAAATCAAGACAAGATGATACTTTTAAGTTTAATGTCTAGATGAATGGGATAACTATGGAGAGCCATAAAGAAATATTTTACTCATGTTTTGCTTTTCAGTGAAGGATAGCTATAAGGTTTTAGAGAAAAGCATGAAATATTTTGAAAAATGCATGAGTTTAAATATAGATTCTAAGAAAAATCCCTCACTCACTCTCTGAGTTCAGGCTCTGAGATGAAAATGCCAGTTCTGCCCAAGACCGTGGGGCAGAAGATGTTCTGAGTTCTGGAAGCCCTTGCATTTCTTTCCTCTCCAGGAAGTTTCTGAAATGAATTTAAATTCTCCAGCTGCAGAGAAAGGTCCTGGTGGTTCCTGTTTCCCTGGTTTGCTGACTGGCAGCTGTAAATGAACTTCAGAATTTGGAAGGAGGGTGTAGTACTTTCAAGTTGCCCGGGTTCTGTCAGTGCCCCTTGCTTCTTCTGCCTGCCCAGCCTCTCTTCTGTAGTGATCTTTCTTTTTGCTGAAATTTGATTTCGTATGGCTGGTAGGAGAGAGTCATTACCATACCTTCTCCTCAGAGTTTCTTTAATGTTTATAATTTCTGATTACAGCACATTCCAGGCACCTGCTTTTTATCTTACAAAATCTGAATTTTTTTTTCTGGACTTTACAGAAGTCCAGTCTCTGTATCCCTTTCCTCCAGGCAAACTTAGCTTTCACTTTTTTTTTTTTTTTTTTGAGACAGACTTTTGCTCTTGTTGCCCAGGCTGTAGTGTAATGGTGTATCTTAGCTCATTGCAACCTCCCCTCCTGGGTTCAAGTGATTCTCCTGCCTCAGCCTCCTGAATAATTGTGATTACAGGCATGTGACACCACGCCAGGCTAACTGTTGCATTTTTAGTAAAGATGGGGTTTCATCATGTTGGCCAGGCTGGTCTCAAACTCCTGACCTCAGGTGATCCACCTGCCTCAGCCTCCCAAAGTACTGGGATTACAGGCGTGAGTCACCACACCCGGCCACCTCTCACCTTTAAAAATACAGTTTGTGCAATGGATTATTTGCCTATAATGAACATTTCTTTTGGTCTCTAAGGGTTACAGAGAAAACAGAAGACTTTCAAGGTTCTCGTTCTTTTTGCTCCCATTGTTCTTTTGGCATCTCCATAGCTGTTCTTTTAGCCAGCAATGATGTGACACAAGGCTTGGTTTGCTGTCACTGAGTGAAGAAAGAAGGGCAGTTCTGGAGCCCAGCAGTTGCAAATACCAGCCTTGTCACCATCAGGTCACTGGTGCAGTCACTGTGGGCAGGAGGCTTCATTGCTCTGTACTTCATTCCCATGGCCTTCTTGTAGCTCACCTCTCTCCTATAGGGAGTGACTGCCTTGGCACAGTCTGTTCCAATGAGACCTGACAAGCAAGTGTGATAGACGTTTTCCCTTCTTTCCTCTTCTTGCTCCATTCTCCTCCTCTCCTTTCCTTCTCTCTCTCTCTTTTTTTTTAGGCCATCATAGTTGACACCAAAATCCCCCTTTTGGGACTGAAGGTCTGACTTTTCCCTCCCTCTCTGTATTAGTTCATTTTCACACTGCTGATAAAGACGTACCTGAGACTAGGAAGAAAAAGTGGTTTAATTGGACTTATATTTCCACATGGCTGGGGAGGCCTCAGAATCATGGCAGGAGGTGAAAAGCACTTCTTACATGGTGGTGGCAAGAGAAAATGAGGAAGAAGCAAAAGCAGAAACCCCTGATGAACCCGTAAGATCTCATAAGATGTATTCACTATCATGAAAATAGCATGAGAAAGACTGGCTCTGATGATTCAATTACCTCCCCCTGGGTCCTTCCCACAACATGTAGGAATTTTAGGAGATACAATTCAAGTTGAGAATTGGGTGGGGACACAGCCAAACCATATCACTCACCTTCTCAGCTGCTGGGAAAGCTTCCACAAACAGCCTTTACCCCACCACACATCCTAATCTGGAATCACCTCAAGCAAGGCTGCCGCCCGTTCCAGAAGCAGCCCTCAGCCATAATCAACACAGGGTACAAAGGCCAAGGCCCCAGCCCCAACTTGAGGCTCAGAGGGTCTGATCAGCTTCAGGACTGCCCAGCGGGGTCAGCTGTGACTTTTGTTGAAACTGTCATGCCTCAGCTTCCCCCTTGGCCCAAATCTTCCTTCATTCCCTGCACACCAATCCCCATCTCAGTGTCTGTGTCCTAGGGAACCTGACCTGCAAGAACCATAATGAAGATAAAGAAGACACAATTCAATGGACAAAAGAAATGTACACGCTACAGGTTCATCATGATACAAGATGGTGACCAATGAAAAGTCATAATTTAGCATTCCACTCAAACAACTTATTCATGGGGAAAAAAAAATCAATGGGGGAAAGTAGTCAGGGGAGCCTTCCTGGAGGAGGCAAAGTGAGAGCTGTTGTTCGTGGGTAGTCGGACTTGAAAAGGAGGAGGAACAACACTGAGCACTTAAGGTAAAGGAATTGCTTAAGCAATTTGAGAATGAACATTCCGGCTGGGTGTGGTAGCTCACGCCTGTAATCCCAGCACTTTGGAAGGCTGCAGCAGGCAGATCACCAGGTCAAGAGATTGAGACCATCCTGGCCAACATGGTGAAACCCCATCTCTATTAAAAATACAAAAATTAAATGGGCATGGTGGTGCATGACTGTAGTCCCAGCTACTCAGGAGGCTGAGGCAGGAGAATTGCTTGAACCCAGGAGGCAGAGGTTGCAGTGAGCCGAGATTGTACCACTGCCCTCCAGCCTGGTGACAGAGTGAGACTTCGTCTCAAAAAAAAAAAAAAAAAGAGAGAGAGAGAATGAACATTCCAAGTTTGTGACACGGTGAGTTTTATGTGAGCAAAGCAGACACATGGTTTGGATAAGCTAAATGTTGGTTAGTTAGATTTGGAAGAACTTTGACAGCCAGGCTGAGATATCTGAGCACCCCCAAGGAGTGAGGAACAATGAGACATACTGGTGCACAAAAGAGACTTGAATTTTATTTAGGTGGAGAAGATGCTGAATAATTGTTTAGGCTGGCTGGCAGAGATTTCCTGATCATACTTGATACCAGTAGTTGAAACTATCACTCCTAATTTAATTTATTTTTTATTTTTTTTATTTTTTAATTTTTTTTAGATAGAGCCTCCCTTTGTCGCCAGGTGCCAGGCTGGAGTGCAGTGGCGTGATCTTGAGTCACTGCAACCTCTGCCTCCTGTGTTCAAGCTATTCTCCTGCCCCAGCCTCCTGAGCACCTGGGACTACAGGCCCGTGCCACCACACCCAGCTAAATTTTTGTATTTTTTAGTAGAGACGGGGTTTCACCATGTTGGCCTGGATGATCTTGATCTCTTGACCTTGCAATCCACCCACGTTGGCCTCCCAAAGTGCTGGGATTACAGGCATGAGCCACAGCGCCTGGCTAATTTAAAAAAAAAAAATTACTATTTTTTTTCATTTTGTTATAAAGTATTACAAAACTCAGGCAGGGCGCGGTGGCTCAAGCCTGTAATCCCAGCACT
>NW_016107579.1:725352-732057 GCF_001604975.1 Cebus imitator | reverse complement strand
AAAAAAAAAAAAAAAAAAAAAAGTATTACAAAACTCGAGGTTGGTGATAGGTTGTTGCAAAATTAATTGTAGTTTTGCTATTAAACGTAATGGCAAAACCACAATTAATTTTGCACCAACCCGACAGAACAGTGACTTAAGTCTTACAAGGTGTGTGGCTGTTGCAGGAAGTGTCGATGGCTCCACTGCAGTGACACATTCCCC
This sequence comes from Cebus imitator, assembly GCF_001604975.1. Classification (NCBI taxonomy): domain Eukaryota; kingdom Metazoa; phylum Chordata; class Mammalia; order Primates; family Cebidae; genus Cebus; species Cebus imitator. The sequence goes on along the minus strand of NW_016107579.1, from coordinate 731,853 downwards.
TCCCAGCAGTTGGCACATTATGATGGGAGTTTGAGAGAGGGTGCTTGGCGGCACCAGCAGACTTTTCCTACTGCGTTTGTGTGTGTAGAAATATTATTTTGCCAGCTCTATATGATGAGTTAGTGCTGGGACTACATTGAAGGGAGGAAACCTTTTGGGTGACAATTTCCACAGATCCAGTGGGGAGTGAAAGGAACGTGGACACAGGCAGGGGCAAAGGGGAAGAACAAGAACAAACATTTCGAGGGAATCAGCCAGATTAATTAGAATTGCCAAAGAGATTTCATTCCTGCCTAAAATTTTAGGGAAGATGGGGGGTAGGAGTGTGGAGTTGGAACTTGGGGCTCCAGGGGCTCGCAGACCCCATCCCTTCAGTGGGCCCAAAGTGCTGTCATCTGGGAAGGCCCAGAGCATATCTGTCCCTTGCACTGTTGCTCCCCAGTTTATCCCACTTCACATATTTGGGGGAAAATGAACTGACCTCCACAAGGAGGCCACACCCTCTCACTGTTAGTTTCTTTCTCATTAAGGCAAATGGTTGGCCCTGAGCCATTCACAGTCTCTAACTTGTGACCAAAGGGTGTGAATAGGGCTGCAGATAAGGTGTGTGATGAGGACTTGGTATCAGAACTGTCCTCATTTGGAGGGTATCTAGACCATATGGACAAGAGCCAGCAGCCTTGAAGTGGTTAGCATGGTAGCCTAATTTCCCCACTTTGCCTTGGGCATCAGGATGCTCAGAGCTGCCTTTAATTTAATTTTTTATTGTGTTTATATATATATATATATATATGCACACATATATTATCTTTTATAAACATAAAATTTGCCATTTTAAATATTTTAAAGTGTACAATTCAGTGGCATTAATTACATTCACAACATATGCAACCACCACCACCATTCTCAAACAAAAACTGTCTGATCATTAAGCCATAACTCCTCATTTTCCCTTCCCCCAACCCCTGGTAGCCTCTAATTAACTTTATTTTTCTATGAGTTTTGCCTATTCTAGATACTTCATTTAAGTAAAATTGTATATTTGTCTTTTTGTGTCTATTTTCACTTAGGAAAGTGTTTTCAAGGTTCATCCATCTTGTAGCATGTGTCAGAATCTCATCCCTTTTCATCTTCAGTTGAAATATCTAAACCTCATTTTATTTTCGCATTCATCTGTTGATGGACACTTGGGTTGTTTACATCCTTTGGTTATTGTAAATAAGGCTGTAAAGACATAGGCATACAAGTATCTGCTGGAGTCTCTGTTTTCATTTCCTTTGGAGTGGAATTGAAGGGTCATATGGTAATTCTATGTTTAATTTATTGAGGAACCAGTGAACTGTTTTTCACTGTGGCTGCACCATTTTACACTCCCCCAGCAATGTATGAGGATTACAATTTCTTCACATCCTTGCAACATTTATTTCCCATTTATTCTTTTCTTTTTTCAATTATAGCCATCTCAGTCAGTGTTAGTTGTGTCTCAGTGTAGCTCATGTTTAGTTATTATTTGCATGTATCTTTCCCTTCCTTTGCCATAATTTTATAAATTATCCCTATTTTATTGTTTATTGTCTTCTTTTTTCATTGTAAATGTTTTTGGAAGTAGGTGAATCTTAAATCATAAATGAAGAAATGAAGAAAAAATATCACAAAGACTTAATGGAACTTTCACTGCTTTAAAGGAGCTTATGTTTTGTGTTATGAAGCACTACATCCAAATTGCTTTTCAGCTCCCAGATGATCTTGTCATGGAGGATTTTCTTGTTTTCACTGTTTTTCAAGTTTCTTGTATTTGCCTGTACGGTCCACTGGAGATTTCTCTGTTTCCTCAGCCATTTGACAGTTGAACTCCTCTAGTCAAAAGAGATGCTAGTCCTTATTGTCTATTTTGAGTAACATTTATATTCTGTTGGCAAGATATGAAATGCTTAGTGTATCCTAGGTGAAATGATACAGGTGATGGAAGCCACCACAACCAGTCCCAACCCATACTCTGTCATGACAAATTCTGGAAATTACCTGTTGTTCTTTAAAAATATTCTCAGATAAATATTAACCATTATTTTCATTAATGACTTTAGAAAGGGCTAATTACAGTGAATCACGGTGGAAATAACACTATTTTCTTTCCTGTATGGCTTGAGCATGAAATAGGAGAAGGGACAAGACAACCTCTGGATATTGTTTCTAATTATTTAAAAAGTTGTATTTGCATGTAGAAAAAAAATTTCACAAATTCAAAACGATCTCAAGACAAAATATCCAAGAAACTAGGATTAAAAGGGAACTTCCAGCCAGCTATGGTGGTGGCTCATAATCTCAGCACTTTGGGAGGCTGAGGTGGGTGGATTGCTTGAGCCCAGTACTTTTAGACTGGCCAATATGGCAAAACCCTATCTCTACTAAAGATACAAAATTAGCCAGGTGTGGCTGCCCATGCCTGTAATCCCAGCTACTTGGGAGGCTGAGGCACGAGAATCACTTGAACCTGGGAGGTGGAGGTTGCAGTGAGCCAAGATCATGCCTCCAGCCTGGGTGACAGAGTGAGGCTTCATCTCAAAATAAATAAATAAATAAAAGTTGCAGGTAGGGAACCCTCCTCAACATGATACAGAACCATCGTGGTATGTGGAAAACCACAGCTAACATCAGATGCAATGGTGAAAGACTGAAAGCTTTCTCTCTAAGACTAGGAACATGATCAGGATGCCCACTTTTGCCACTTCAGTTAAGCATAGTTCTAGCCACAGCAATTAAGCAAGAACTAGAAATAAAAGGCATCCAAATTGGGAAGAAAGGATTAAAACTATGTTTGCAGATGACATGATATTAAATATAGAAAACTGTAAAGAAGCCACAAAACATTGTTAGAGCTAATTAGTTAAACAAAGTTGCAGGATACAAAATCAACACTTAAAAAATGAGTTGTATTTCTATACACTAACAATGAACAATTCAAAATAAAATTAAGAAACAATTCTACTTACAATACCATTACAAAGTATAAAATACATAGGAATAAATTTAACTAAACAGGTGAAAGACTTGTAAATGAAAACCACAAAACATTGCTGAAAGAAATTTTTAAATAACTAAATAAACGAAAAGACATGCTATATTCACGCACTGGAAGATAACATATTATTAAGGTATAGTACTTCTCAAAGCAATCTACAGATTTAATGCAATCCATATCAAAATCACAACAGCCTTTTTTTTTCTTTTTTTCAAAATAGAAAATACAGTCCTAAAATTTATATGTAATCTCCAGAACCCAGAATAGCCAAAACAATTTTGAGAAAATAATAAAGTTGAATGACTCATAATTCACAGGTTCAAAAATGACTACAAAGCTATAGTAATCAAAGAAGTGTGGTACTGGCATCCGGATACACATCTACACCATGGAATAGAACTGAAAGTTCATAAATAAATTCATATATCAATGGTCAGTTGATTTTTGAACAGTGCCAAGACCATTCGATGGGAAAAAGAACACTATCTTCAACAAATGGTTCTGGAACAAATGGATATCTGCATGTAAAAGAATGATGTTAAATCCTTATCTCACACCTAATGCAAAAATTAACTCAAAATTTATCAAAGACTGAAAGATGAGAGCTAAAATTATAAAAATCTTAGGAGACAACATAGAGAAAAATCTTCATAACCTTAGCTTGTGTGCTGGTTTCTTAACTATGACACCAAAGGCATACGCAACAAAAGAAAGAAATGGATAAATTGGGCTTGATCAAAATTTGAAACTTGTGCATCAAAGGAAAAGTTGACAAGTTGTGCACCAGTAAGAAAGTAAAAACACAACCCATGGGATGTGAGAAAATATTTGCAAATTATATATTTGATAAGAGTCTAGTATCCAACATATATGAAGAACTTTTTCAACTCAGCAATTTAAATTACCCAGTTTTTAAAAGAGCAAAGGATCTGAATAGATATTTCTTTAAAGAAGATATACAAATGGCCAACACACACCTAAGAAGATGCTAAGTGATATTAGTCATTAGAAGAATGCAAATCAAAACCATGATGAGATATCATTTTATACCCACTAGGATGGCTATAAGAAAAATGAAAAATATCAATAACAAGTGTTAGGAAAAATGCAAAAAAATTGCACCCCTCATGAAATGTAATATATAATGGTGCAGCTGCCGTGAAAAACTGGCAGTTTCTCAATAAGCTAATCATAGAACTACCATATGACCCGGCAGTTTCGCTCTTAGCTATATTCTGAAAAGAAATGAAAAACTTATAAATGAATGTTCATAACAGCTATGTTCATAATAACCAAAATGTGGAAGCAACCCAAATGCCCATCAATAGTTGAATGGATAAACTAAATGTGTTATATCCATACAATGGAATATTATCAGCTACATAAAGGAATGAAGTACTGATACATGCTATGTCATGAGTGAACCTTGAAGGCTTTATGGTAAGTAAAAGGAGCCAGACACTAAAGACTACCTATTGTATGATTCCATTTATATAAATTGTCCAGAATACGCAAACTTATAAAGACAGAAATTAGATCAGTGGTTACCAGTAGCTAGATACATGGGAAAACGGGGAGTGACTACAAACGGGTTCAGTAGTGTCCCCTTATCATTAAAAGATGTATCCCAAGACTCCCAGGAGCTGGCTGAAACCATAGAGCATACTGAACACTACATAGATGATGTTTTTACTACATGTACATACATACGATCAAGTTTAATTTATAAATTAGGCACAGTAGGAGACTCAACAAAAATAAAATAGGACAATAATAAAGATATACTATGATAAAAGTTATGTGAATGTGGTCTCTCTCTCTCTCAAAATATTTTATCGTACTATACTCACCTATTTTCAGACCATAGTTGACTCTGGGTAACTGACACTGTGAAAACTGAAACATCACTTAAGGGAGGCTACCATATAGATTTTCTTTTTGAGGCAGTAACAGGTTCAAACATTGTAGTGATGGTTGCACAACTCTGTGAATATGTGTAAAACCATTGAATTATACAGTTTAAATGGGTAAATTATATAGTATATGAATTATATTCCCAAAAAAGCTACCCATAAAATGTTATAAAGAAGAAAATATACTACCAGCACTTTGGGAGGCCAAGGCAGGAGGATTGCTTGAAGCCAGGAGTTCAAAACCAGCCTGGGGAACAAAGCAAGACTCCATGTCTACAAAAAATAAAAAAAAAATAGCTGAACTTCATGGTGCATATGCCTCTGGTCCCAGCTACTTGAGATGCTAAGGTGGAAGAATTGCCCAAAAAGTCACTCCAGCCTGGGCAACAGAGTGAGACCCTGTCTCAATAAATAGCAAAAATGTAAAACAAAAAAACATTCATAGGGGGCAGATTCCTTCAGCACCTTCAGATCACCTGTGAGGCCCCCGGCTTGCATTCACTGCAAAAAGAGAAGGACCTCCCATTTCCACTGAGAATCTCACACTGGCCTCTGTTGGTTATTTTGGGTTCTGTTCCAGGCCATGACTCCTTCAACTTCCTCCAGACATTGCTGATAACAAGCAGGGCCTGTGGCAGTTTGGTGCTTTGTCCCTTTCACTTGTAATTTGGGATTCAAGGTGACACTTTGTCACCTACTTTGTTGTCCATGGCTTTTCAGTTTTTCTGTTTTCACATGGCACTCAGGAAGATCCAAACATTATTCTGGTATTGCTGTCACCATCTTCCTAGACCTCCTGTTGGACAGCTTTGTGAAATACCCCTTTTTGATATGCATTTCAAATATTTTTCCCCAGTTTACATTTGTCTTTTGTCATTTGAGCAGCTTGGATGAACAAGTTGGATATAAGGAGATGGGGGAATTTGGGGAGCATGGGCCGCTTCCCACATTGCTGTGAGTTGGGAGCGGCACTTCCTAATCACCCAGGGAGTTCATCTTATCCCCCTCCTAACAGCTCTGAGGCTCAATAAAGTGATTAGACTTTTCTCAGGTTGTTATTAGTATTTTTCTCTGGGCTTCTTCATAGTATAATTCAGTTCACCTATTGCTCAGAAAATATTGCTATGGTAACCTATTCTGGCAAGTAAAGCAATTACCTAGAGTTGAAGAAAAAGAAGTTGGACTAAAAACCTGAATACTCAACCATTTATTACCCAAAGGCACTTGAAAGAATTAAGGAAAACAAACAAAGGCAGGTACATTGCTCTGTCCATGACAGATGAGAAAGGGATTAATCCAACTGGAATGATCAGAGGACAATCCTTTAAAGTAGGAAGTGTGGGCCGGGCGCGGTGGCTCAAGCCTGTAATCCCAGCACTTTGGGAGGCCGAGGTGGGTGGATCACGAGGTCAAGAGATCGAGACCATCCTGGTCAACATGGTGAAACCCCGCCTCTACTACTACAAAAAATTAGCTGGGCATGGTGGCGTGTGCCTGTAATCCCAGCTACTCAGGAGGCTGAGGCAGGAGAATTGCCTGAACCCAGGAGGCGGAGGTTGCGGTGAGCCG
>NW_016107579.1:695637-724472 GCF_001604975.1 Cebus imitator | reverse complement strand
GGGAAATGCTCACAAAATGGAAAGGAAGGCTTGAGAACCTGGCTTAGAGAAGTTAGAAACTGGGCAGCTCTGGGGACTTAGGAAGCAGGAATTATTTGACAATCTCATTGAAATGCGATACTAAAGTTAGTGAGCTTCAACTATTTTTTTCAACAATTTCATCATGACTCCTGGAATTGTAAGTTATATTTGAGAACATCTCATTGGTTTAGCTTTTTCTCATGCCTGTACCTCCATTAGGAGAGGAATGAGGGGGAGAAGATAATTCTCTATAGAAAACAGGTGCTACTATCAAAAGGAGAAATAGATGCTAAGTAACCAAAAACAAAACAAAACAAAAAACCTATAAATGCATCCTCCCCTCTTCAAATAGAACAATGGTTAATTTTACTGCTCTGGTCCCACCTGCTACTCCCTGCTATGCACCTCACTCCTCTGCCCCATGACCCTTTCACTACAGCCCCACTAGGCATTTCCACCATTCTCACTTTATGTAAATTGTGTCCACTGCCTGGAATATCCTTCCAGCCCTCACTCTTCTTTACCCAAGAGATCTCTACTGATGCCTCCTGTTTCTGGCCCATGATTCCTCAGACCACGCTGGGTGTCCATTCTGTGGGTTCCCACAGGCTCCGCTCAGGGCAGATGAACTTCTCTGCTTCTCCCACTGTGTGTAGACCAGGAGTGCCTAATTCACAGGGGTTGCCTTGCTCATCTCTGTTGCCACAGCATCTAGCACCGTGCCTCACACAAAATAGTTACTCAATAAAATTATGATGGCTGGATAAATGGCTCTAATGTCTTGCTGCAAATTCTCTTCTGACTTCCAGTCTCCATGCCAGAGACCCTCTGGCTGTCTAGCTGAACTCTCAACTCTAAACTAAATCTTTCTTCTTTCCTGTCAATCAGCACCTGCTCCTGATGTCTGTTCCACTCCTACTTACTGAATTCATACTTTGCAAGACATGAGGGGAACAAACATAAATAAGATTCAGTCTATGCCCTCAAGAATGGTCTTCATTAGGGTTTCATAACCTTGGGGCTGGATAATCTGTGTTGCAGGCATCCTGTGCACTGCAGGATGTCCAGCAGCATCCCTGGCCTCCACCCACTAGATGCCAGTAGCATTCTCCTCTCGGTCAGGACAGTTAAAAATGTCTTCAGATGTTGTTAAGTGTGCCCTGTGGAGCAAACAAAACTGACCTCTGAGAACCACTGGTCTAGATGTAGAGACATAAAGAAACAGAAAGATAAATTTCCGGCCAGGCGCGGTGCTTGTGCCTGTAATCCTAGCACTTTGGGAGGCCGAGGTGGGCAGATCATGAAGTCAGGAGATTGAGACCATCCTGGAGAACATGGTGAAACCCCATCTCTACTAAAAATCGAAAAATTGGCTGGGTATGGTGGCGTGTGCCTGTAATCCAAGCTACTAGGGAGGCTGAGGCAGGAGAATCAATTGAACCAGGGAGTTGGAGGTTGCAGTGAGCCGAGATTGCATAACGGTACTCCAGTCTGGTGACAGAGCAAGACTCTGTCTCAAAAAAAAAAAAAAAAAATTTTTTTACCCCTTTTAAAAAAAAAAAAAAAAAAAAAAAAAAAAAAAAAAAAAAAAAAAAAAAAAAAAAAAAAAAAAAAAAAAAAAAACCCAAACAAACCAAAAAAAACAAAATTCAATATGAAGTAGATGTAAGCACAGGTACAGAAATGGTCTGTGAGGAAATTAAAATTGGAGACTTTAAAAATACTTGTATCTACAAGGATGACCAGGCCAATAAACTGAAGCTTAACCGCATGAAATAATTAAAGGACATCATAAGACAGCATTTTCACAGGCAGGAAGGGAGGAAAGGAACTAACACTTATTTAGTCTTTGTTATGCAAAACTTGCTTTGCATTTGTTGATTTATTTCATTCTCACAATAATCCAAAGTGTAGACCATGCTCTGCTAATAGCAGCTAATATTTCTTTACTGCCCATGCTGCTAGCTCATATAACCCTTAAAGCAGCCCAAGGGTGTAAGGGCTGGGTAGGGGTGCTCCCTTTATTTTAGATGTGACAGTCGCAAGGCACAGGGAAGTTCCTTGCTAGTCAGTGACAGCCCTAGAATTCAGACACAGATGGACTGCAGGGTCCAGCCCCATGCTGCCCCTTTGCCTTGGCTCATGCTGTCCACGTTGCCTGCATGTCTTGGCTTCTCCCTTCTCTTCCCCCACTCTGCTGTTTGAGCATCCTTCAGGACTCAACTCCAACGCGGAGCCCACCCAACGCCGTTCCTGAGCGTTCAGTCCTCGAGATGGCTATTTTCTCTTTGTGGTACATTTCCCCCTGGATTTTCTTCACATCCCTCTCACATGAGCTTGTAGAAGGGAGCTGGGATCACTCTTGCACCCCCAGGTTCTTACTCTTAGTAGCCACACAAATATACGTGTTATATTTGGAGTCCAGGGTGCTGCTCCTATGGAGTCTGACCTTTTTCAATTTCCTCACCCAAAGCTGCCCTGGTAACTGTCTCTACTGGAGTCTCAGGGCTGGAGGCCACAACCTCTGTGTCTTGGCCCCAGCACCTGCAGCCTTGGTTCCGGCCAGGCTCTCAGGCGCTTGCGGGTTTCTCCTGCCTGCATCTGAGGACACCAGCTGCATTCCCTGGGGGCAGCAGGGAGGGAAGGGCAGGAGGCGGTCAGGGCACGGGAAAGCGCCAGGCTGGCGTCCGGGTTAGGACATCGCCCTCCTATCTGTGGGTGACTGCGCTTCTGCTTCCTCCCTGTGACGTCCGGGTAAGACCGGCCTTCCCGGGGCTGCGGGGAGGCTGACAGCGCCTGAAGCACAGGAGGCACTTGGTCCCGGGCCTCAGCAGCCTGGGAGTCAGACTCCGCTCTGCACGCCCCCATCAGCGCACGCTCTCAGCATGATCGAGTCGCGTAGGTGTTTGTCCCATGCTTCCCCTATACTCCAACCTTTCTCTCTTCAAGCTGGATAAAATGAACCCTTTATAGCTCTCCTCTGCCAGCAAAGGCAAGTCAAAATCACCAGCTGCTCTGACAGCGTAGCTGGCCCCGTGGCAGCAGCTGTCCAGAGTCGGCACAGCCGAGAGCCCTCTGCTGGGGACATCGGGAGCCGCGCAAAGGCCGGAGACTTCCCGGGAGGCACCTTTTAGCAGTTTGTTGGTCTAATGCCTCTGAAACCATAATTTTGATGGCAGAGAGAGGATGTGAAAAACCGGTAAGACCTAGAATACGTGGTTTTTCTTGATTCCGACCGTAACCCACCTTTTCCTGATGTTCCTGATAGTGTCATTAAGCTTTTGTTTCTAGACCTTGTTTCAAGATCTGACTTGGCCTGACTCTGCACCTAATCCTTGTGTATCCACTGCTTCCATTCTACAGATGAGGAAACTGAGTCACAGAGCAGGGAGCAAAGGGAGCCATGGCTTTGCTCCAAGCCTCCCATACCTTCTGCCTGACTCCAGAAACTGCTGCCCTGGAAGGTCTGACAACCCTCAGCTTCCCCTTCCCCAGCTGCGGACACTCCTCTGGAGGCTCTGAGTGATGTCAAGAGTCCCACTTTTTCCTGCCTCCCAAACCTCCAAAGCAGCTTCCCTATGACCTGTCCCAAGGTGGTGAGCTTGCCACTTGTTCTTTTTTCGACGCATCCTTGCCCTAGATGTTTCAAAGTCCTGGACTTCCTCAAAACTCCCCATTTCCCCTGTGCCGATGCAGGGAATGGTAGCAAGCAACCTAGACATTTTACCACAAACAGGGAGAGAGAAACCAAACCTTAGCGGTTATTATATCCTTGGGCTAATTATGAGCAACAAAAAGCCACTCTGAGTAATTTAAAGGGAAACAGAATTAATTGAAAGGATATGAAATGGTGGCAGAACTAGGCTTGCAAAATAGGCTGGAACAAGGGCAGGTGCTAAAGGGCAGGACCCCGGCCAAAGTCATGGCACACTCAACGTGGTGTGAGTGTGGTACTATGCTGCCTGGTGCCACAGTGGGGGCCACCTGTTCCTGATACAGCTGCCTCTGGACCCTGGCTGAGAAAGCTGCTACATTTACTGTTTCTGCTCCTGTTTTATTAGTATCTAATTCAGTTTGGGCAAGCGTATGTGATTGGTCAAACCCAGGTCACAGCCCCACTCTGGCTGCATGGGAGGCATTTCTGCCTGTCTGATGGGAGGTGATCTCAGCAACCCACCAATATTTGAAAGGTATTGTCTCTAAATAAAAAGTTGGATGGGGGTCTGGCATGGTGGCTCATGCCTGTAATTCCAGCACTTTGGGAGGCTGGGGCAAGCGGATCACCTGAGGTCAGGAGTTTGAGATCACCCTGGCCAACTTGGTGAAACCCCGTCTCTACTAAAAATATAAAAATTAGCCAGGTGTGGTGGCACACACCTGTAATCCGGGCCACTCAGGAGGCTGAGGCAGGAGAGTTGTTTGAGCCCGGGGGGTGGAGGTTGCAGTGAGCTGAGATTGTGCCATTGCACTCTAGCCTGGGCAACCAGTGAGACTCTGTCTCAAAAAAAAAAAAAAAAAAAAAGTTGGATACTGGATAGCCGCCCCTCAAAATAAAATGTTTTTGTGAAAAACACACAAAAAATGTGTTTTTCCCTCCACAGGAAAGTGATCATTCAGTTAGAATTTTCCACATTTCCCTGTATTACAGGTACAGATGCTGGGTCCCAGAAGGGAGAATGGTTTTTTTCTCAAAGACATGTGGCCAAGGCAAATTGGTTTAATCTCTGGCCCAACACCAATGGTCAGGGAATGGAGCGCTGTGGAGGGATCTGGAGGCTTTGTCTGGTGCAAGGAAGTATGGGTTCCATGGAAGCTAGGCTGTCCTACTTCTTCCCACCCAGTGCATTCAAATGAAACACAGCTGTTTCTCGAAAGCCCCAGCCTGTCTCTCTTTTAGGTCACCCTAGTTTGTGAATGACTACAACATACTAACACCCTTTCCTGTGCTGGGCACCTTCACTTTGCAAGATGAGAGCAGAAAACATTTACTAAGTCTGTATGGATTCTAGTCTGGTTGCTTCCAAACCTAGCTGAGCATGAGCATCATCTACATACCTCTGCCCTGGCAAAAGCCTACTAAATCAGAATCTCCTAGAGATGGGGCAAGATAATCATAGTCCACTAGGACCCAAGGACACAGGATTTCTACGCTTAATAAAAATAGCCAGAATATTTCTCTGCATCTGTCACATGATTTAGAAAACAATATTGCAACTGTTTATGCCTACCTTCTCTAATTTGTATCCATCTTAAGAGGGATCTGGGCATATTCTTCTGTGTCCTCTGCAGAGTTTATGACATCTAACAGGCTTGTATGATGAATTAGATTATCCAAAGGCAACTACACTGTTGTTGCTGCCACCCAACACTAAGTGCAGCAACCTTGAAAACAGCATTAATATACTTGACAGCTACCTCAGGAAGGTGCTGCAGGACTGGACCACTTTCCAAAGCCCAAGTCTGCTCTTCAGAATTCCAAGAGATGCAGACTGCTAAGAAATCCTGGCTGTGTGCCAAAGCCCAGACGGGCTCAGGATTTGGGATGAGCCTCTGTACCTGCTGCTGAGTGGCAGCAAGGCGTTCATGCAGGATGCACAGAGGCAGCTACCATGGACAGAGCACTGAGCACCAGGGCACTGTCCTGAGCACTGGATTCTTACCATCTTCTGAAGGAGGTATTATTACCTTCACTTCACTCATGAAACAGGCCCTGAGGTTGGTAAGTGGCTCAGCTGAAATTTGAATCTAGGTATTCTGGTTATGGCGCTCTCACTTTTAACCCCTTATGCATACTGTTTCAAGTATCTTGTTTTATTATACAAAGCTGGCTGAGGCTAAATAAAATTTAGACATAGCAATGTCATCTCTTGCAGCCCACAGAACCCAAAGACTTACCTGCATGAAGCGATATGCATGGCTCCCCCATCTCACATTCTGCCTTCTAACCTTCATGGCTGCAGCCACTTAATCCCACCTGTCAAATGCCCACATTTGCCACCAACTGTGCTCTTAGCACAGAAGCCTATGAAGTCCTTACTGTGTATAAGCCTTGCAGACGGTGCTGCTTTCACTCACTGTACATGATACTAGTAACTGGCTCCTTCGTATCTGAACCTGGCCAGGGTGGTCAGGTCTGGCTGTCTCTTGTCCCTAGCCTGGACCATTCTGCCACTACAATCATAAACAGCACCCAGCAAGTACAGTTCTCCTTATTCTCCAGGGATACATTTGGACCCCCAGTGCATGTCTGAAACTGTGGACAAGACTGAACCCTCTATAAATTCTTTCCTATACATGACAAAGTTTATAAATTGGCACATTGAGATTAACATAAAACAGTTACAATATATTATAATAACAGTCATGTAAACGTGGCCTCTCAAAGTAGCTTATTGTACTGTACTGAGCTAGTCAGACCACAGCTGACTACAGGAATGGAGATCATGGATGGGGGTGCTAACGAACCTGAATTAAGTTCTTATATAGCAGGGCCAACCTGTCCACTTTGTTTATATGCTTTTCTCACAAAACCTCTAGAGACTGACTCATAATAGAGGTAAACAATCTCAAGACCAGTAGGAGCACAAGATATACTGCAACACGGACAGCCAGTCTAGCACAATCAGGTAGGTATCTTGAACCTAAATCCTGGCAGACCAAGCAAGGGTCAACAAAGCAGCCATAAACAAAATACAACATGAGGTAATTATTTAATGACACAGGAAAATACCATGTTATGAAACAAGCTGGTTACAAGCAGTATGTAGATGACTTCATTTTTGATAAAAAATTTAAAAAGCACAAACATGCATATAAAAATTAGATTATGTACAAAATATCAATAGTATTTACTCCTGCTCAGTAATTAAATATTCTTCCCTTTGTTTTTGTCTTTTAAAAAACATTATTCATTATTTCGGGGCCGGCGGGGGGGAGAAAAACATGATCCTGGAGAGTTATTAAACACCAGGAAATAGGAATCCAAGAAGCCAATCCAGGAGCCCAGCAGTCAAGGTTCGAGGCCCAGGACAGGTCCAACCAGGCTGATGACAGCCAAGCCCAGAAATAGAAGATTGTTCTTTTCTTTTCCTACTGGAATGTTCCTTACCAAACAGTTTTCTCTACATTAGATGTTAGCACTTCTTACATTTAATGGGATCCTATGATTAACTGGCACAACAGCCAAATGATGCTAGCAACTTTGGTTTTGAATTGCTACATAATGTACTATTTTGTAGTTATACACTATACAAAACACACCAGAAATCAAGTGCTCCTATAACAAAAAACCCATCTGACTAAATCACTGACTTTGCTGTTGTTTTTTTTTTCCCTAACTTTCATTTTCAATCTTGATAGCAAATGTATTTTTTGTTTCATGGCCTGAAGAGGTCATTTTTCTCGGAAAGAAGCTAACATTAACGTGTGCTGGGCACTGTCTGATAGCTTGGTTCTAAGTCCAAGGAAGTTGCCCTTGTCTTCTAAGTACTCTACAGAGTAAAAACGCTTACCAAAATCCAAACCATCTTGAATTAAACAAATCTGAATGAGGAGCACCACCGTTCTTTGTGCGTTTTTAGTCTTTGCTGTTACCAAATGAAGAAATGCAGTACATTACACCTCTATTGATGTAAATAAGGCTCAAACATCTCAATTTCACCCTCTTCCTAACTCCTTCCCATTGAATGTTGACTGCTAGTGACACTTTATTGAAATTACAACCCATAGCTTTTGCTCCAAAAAGAACGAAACACCTAAGAAAAGCTCATTGCTTTAAAATCAAGAATCTATAAAAGCAATGCCACACTAATTCTAAGGTGCTTTTAAGCTCTTTGCTCTTTTATACTGCAGCATTTTCAGAAGGAGTCATGAGATACTGTCAAGGTCCAAGAAATAACTAAAACCAAAAAATAACCTGCAACTCTTTCTCTGCATTACCACTAGCTGCCCAGTACGCTAGGTCACCCTTACAGCAGTAAGAGCAGCAATCCATGCCACAAAAATCTTCACCAAACAAGAAAGTACAAAAAGAATTATATTAAAACAGTAACATACATTTGTCTGTTTTAGGGAGGGATATTTAAAATTAAAATATTATATAATCATAAGAAAGACCAGATATTCCTTGCTCTGGCCTTGGGCAACCAAGAAAACAAAGCCTGTTTTGTATCTCAAAAATTAAAGAGAGACTTGATAGAAGTAACAGTGCTCAGTGCTTGCAACCCAAGTTAATTTATACTCTTGTTAGGAAGTCCAAATTCTAAAGGCTACAAAAATTCTGTTAAATCAAGGGGTAAAAAAAATTCACTTTAGGACAAAGTTATGCACGATGAAAGAAAGGCATGTCTTCAGTGAGAGAACTGCCTACTGTCGGATGATTTCTTGCTAATATGTTTAAAGATTTTGGACTTTTCAACTTTTTTGGTTTTCTGATAGCCAAATCCACCAACGCCTCCTCGCTTTTTCTGCTTGCCTTCATTGCTGTTGACGTCTAGAAGCAAACATTAAGGAAATCAAGTAAAAAAGATAATGAACTCCAACCTAACATCCACACAGGGAAAAAACCAGCACGTACACTATTGTCCCTCCACAACCCCATTCTCAACAATGAAAATGTGGGAATGCAGGCCTATGCAATAAATTTCCAGAAAATTAGGAGTGGCCAAATGACTGTAGACTAAAATGAGCAGGTATGATTTTAAACTTCAGTGTGTAATAGTCATCTTAATTATTTCTTCCACATAGTAAAATTCATGACAGTGAACAGGGATTTATCAGTGTAATCAGGAAGTTTATAGGAGCACATTAAAAAACCACCTCCTGTGTCAAAACAAGTGACTATCATTTCTCTTTGGAATTAATTTAGGAATGCCTGAGTCAAGGAGCTGCTCTTCCTTCCACAGGACTTGACATATATTCATTTCAGCTGACATTTACTCAATGTTTACAAATGGAGATGGTAACCCAAAATTTGGTCCTCTAAGGCCGGGTGTGGTGGCTCATGCCTGTAATCCCAGCACTTTGGGAGGTCGAGGTGGGCAGGTCATTTAAGGTCAGGAGTTCAAGACTAGCCTGACCAACATGGAGAAACCCCATCTCTACTAAAAATACAAAAATTAGTTGGGCGTGGTAGTACATCTATAATCCCAGCTACTCAGGAGGCTGCGGCAGAAGAATTGCTTGAACCCAGGAGGCAGAGGTTGCAGTGAGCCGAGATTGTGCCACTGTATGTACTCCAGCCTGGGTAACAAGAGCAAAACTCTGTCTCAAAAAAAAAAAAAAAAAAAAAAAAAAAAAAAAAAAAAAAAAAAAAAAAAAAAATTTGGTCGTCAAGTCCCCTCAGAAGTTACTACCATGGCACTAACGCACAGGCCTCATTTCAGCGGCTGTTTCTTCTTCTGAAAGGCAGAAATTATAAATCACAACTGAAGCAACTGGAGGTACTCCTTTTGCCCTTTATCATAAGTAACACCTTTTGCTGAACTTGCCACTTTCTTGTATAAAACTCTTCAGGGGCTCTAAGAGGATTACAACTCCTTGAAAGGTCTCATCCTCTCTTTAGCTTCAAAACATCCCATTCACCTAAGTACCCTGCACAGTGTGGCCTCAGCAACCACCGTGTTTTGCTATGTTACTTATGTTTCTGCCTGGAGCGCACAACTGCCTGTCTCTCCTTGTTCTACAGTCAAATTTGTCTTTTGAAGGCTCAAGGCATTATCTGCCTTGTCCCTATAACCCCATCCTAATGTTTAATACCCACTTGCCCCACCCAACCTCTATGTCCTGTGCTAGCACAGACACTGATCAGGACAAACACTGGAGCCTCCAGTCTGAGACGGAACATATACCAATCTACTGCAAAGCCCAAAATGCCCCTCTGTCAAGCTTTTGTTCCTCAGTTCCAAGATAACTTGATTAAAAAAAAGGATACTCAGATCAACAAAAGGAGGCACCTTGAAACCAAATGACAAAGCAACTTGAGGCAAATTTAAGTTATTAACATTAAAGATCTGTTTCAGAGAATGGGAATCATAGGCGCGTATGTACGACTTATATGCTTCCTGGGATGACTTATGAAGAAAGTAGTTCTTTTCAATCAATTTCTCAAGCTGAAATGGAAAGAAACACGGGTTTTAATAAACAAAAACAAACAAAACCCTCCAAAACACCAGATTTCAAATATCCTAGAGCAAAGTCACTCCATAGAAAACATTTAAGGAGGGCACAGAGTGGTGGTAACTAGAACAGTAAGAAACCTTACAGACAACAGTCCAATCCTCATTTTACAACAGGGTAGACTTTATAGGACACTGACTGCCCAATAAACCACTACAAACACAGGGCTGGAACAAGGTTAAGGTTCTTGCTTACTCACAAATGTTTAAAAATCACATACCTGGGACTGAATGTCAGAAATTTTAGACCAGGAAAAGTCAAATTCACTTAATGGAACCTAGAAACCGAAAGTATTAAGATTAGTAAACCAGGATGATCAGCATTCAGGTATTGGGTACTGAAGATAGGGAAGGGTGACCAGGCCTATGGAATTCCTTCAAGACAGACAGGAAAATGTGCTTTTCCTAGTCTCCCAATGTTGGTGGGAAAGTTTCATCTTTGCTCTGCTGAGTTAGGCAATCTGTACTTCTTTCTTTCTGAAGGGCAAGGAATTGGACAGGGATCGAGTCAGTAAAGCACTTTTCTCTAAGAATCTTTACTATCCTGACTGTTTGGAACCATGAAACAGCCTAAGGCTTCTACTCAAAAGGACCATCAGCCCCCTTCCTCCATGTCAGAAGATGGTCCTAATACGACACAGCCCTGTACTGAGGCTTGTGACACTACAGGTCATCATGACCACAAACTCCTACAGGGTGGATCTGTCATCAGTTATCACTCATTAGATAACCATAAAAGCAACGGGCTTATGCTAGGTGCTGGAGAATAGGTGCCTAAGTCCTGGATTCTGCCCTTGGAGAGCTTGTGGTCTTGTGAGGGAGAAAGGTAAGTAATGAAATGTCAACTTGATGAGCACCTGTTCTGTGGGAACAAGGAGGAGGGCAGGAGATCAGAGATGGCTTCCCAGCAAAGACAGAGGCTAGTTGAAACCAAGCATTCTGGAGAAAGTGAACAAAAGCTGTAGAGAAATTTCAGGGCACTGCCTGTAGTTGCAGGGTAGAGGAAACCTATCGGTAAGACTATGCCAGAGAGGCCATGAGGATGCAAATGTCAGGGAGGAGAAGGCCTGCTACGCATCCCCATGGCTTAGCAATGTAGAGGCCAATTAGGGTTCTGATGGATTCAATTCCAGTGTGACACTACAAAGCTAAAGCCAAATTAAGCTGGCTGGGGACCAAGAGGGAGGTAACTGGCAAGAATATAAACCATTATTCCGATAAGGCAGACTGAGGAAAGGCAACAGACAGTAGCTATCCTGCAGCAAGGGGTAGAAGAACAGGTTTAAGGTTAAGGTTACTTTTTGCAGTGAGAAATTTGAGATGGTAAAGTGCTAACTGCAAAGAAGAGACTGTAGGCCAAGAGTTGATGAATAGGAGACAGAGGGCAGTGAAGGAGGCAGAGATTAGAGTGAATGAGGATTCCCCACTGTATCACACAAGGTAAGAGGAAGGAAGGGGAGCAGAAGCAGAGATGACTAGGTGTGAGGGAGCTTCAAAGGAGTGGAGAAGGTTTCAAAGAGGCCTGGAGGGAATGGGAGAGGAGAGGCTGGGACACAGAGGCACTGGTGAGTAACAGGGCTAGAAAGCTGAGTCACGTAGGCAATTCCTTCTGTTTTCACTTCCTGGTCTAGAAGTACATAAAATCTTACTTAATTGCCATCAGAAAGGTTGTAATAGTACTGTCCAAACTCAAGACTCCTCTGACGCATGTAGAAATGGTGCTTGCTAACAATCCCTACACCAAGAGAAATCTTTCTCCAAGTAAAGATCGTTACCTTGGATTGTTTCAAATAGCGAAGAAAACCCAATTCTTCTGGACGCAAAATGAGCAAGGCATGCCCTCTCCCATTTAGGCCTCTGGCTGTTCTACCCACACGATGAATATATTCCTTTGGTGGAGAAAGAAAACCTGAGTTAACACAATGACTTCCACATGAGCGAGCCCATTTGTGTATCTGCGTCCTGAGTATGTGCATGTCTGCACTGGGATGGTGCACTGGGATGGTGCACTTCCACGGGACTGGGCCACACCCCACAAAGCAGGGCAGCAATCCCTCTGGTGCACAGCACCCCCAAAGGGTAACAGGCCAATGACTGAGGCCAAAAAGGCTGGACATGATGTCTGCATTAACAGTGATCTAATAAAATAAGTATTATGCATGCTTCGTCATCAAAATGGCTTTAATCCATTGTTTGTTAAAAATACTTCTCAATGAAGCTTATTCTACCACATATCCAGAAGCTTATCTACTTCCTTAAGCAATTTTATTTCCTTCAGACATCTGCTGTTCCTAAGAGATCATTCCAAGGATCTTATTTTCATAACTTAAGTTCCACTGATACTTTTAAATCCTCTTGCACGGCCCCTTTGAGCCCTGAAAAGCCTTAAATACTTATCAACACCAGAGGAATACTGTAGTCACTGTATAGTAGGGATAAACCTTTCGAATGTGGAATGCGGTTTCTGTCAGGCAACTAGGAGAATAAGTGAACTCCTTAATGCAGAGTCATTCTGAATATACCCCAAGGACGCCAGTTACCTTAGGGTCATCGGGGGGGTCATACTGAACAATCCAGTCGACTTCAGGAATGTCCAGTCCTCTTGCTGCCACATCTGTACACAATAGTGTTCCTGAATCTGCATTGCAGAACTGGAAGAATGTGGTTGTACGCTTATTTTGCTTTTGCTTTCCCTAGAATTAAATAAAAACATCCGTAAGAGCTGGAATGTTAAGGTTGTCGCTAGGAAGTCTAGCAGTAGAACCCCCAAATTGTGGAATTGTTACTCTATTTTGAGCTCATCCCTTGGCCTATGTTCTATTTCCCGACAGTTCTGCAAGCCCTTCAAGGAGGATGGTGTCTTGTACTCCTTGGAAGTCCTCACAACCCTCCACACCCAGCAGTGCTCCCCACGTACAGGGTCCATCACCTAGTGGTGATCTAACTACTCAGAACAATATTTGGAGGAGTGGGCAATAACTCCAATCCTACAATCTCTAGGATTTAATAAGCATACCCTGTTTTCAATAAGCTCGTTATAATCACTTACATGAATGGCCAAGACGGGCAAATCAATATAATTCAGCAACTCATAGTGGTATTTCACGGACATACAAGATGAAAAGAAGACCATAAGTTTCTTCTTTCGGTTCTTCTTAAGGAATGTAAAAAGCAGAAGGAATCTCTTTTCAGAAGGACAAACAACATATCCCTAGAAATGGTTCAAATAGACAGATACAAATGAACCAAGTGGACATTTTCCATTTCCTAACTTGTATAATTTGATCAACAGCACTGATAAACATAGTGTGTAAACTGTTATGCCTCACCTACAGCATTTTAAAAGTTCATTAACCCATTTGCTTTCTGAATGATCCTTCCAACAATTACATAAAAACACCAAGTAAGTTCCCTAAAGTTTTCAGTTACTGATAAAAAGTACCTGTTCAAGACCATCCACTGTTGCATTAGCTTTATCATCATCAACACCAACATACAATGGCTCCTTTTTCAGAGAAATCCTTGCCAGGTCTTCAACTTTTCGAGTTTGGGTGGCAGAAAAGAGCATAGTCTGTCTACGTGCTGAAACAGATACATATAAAAATAACCCCAATCATTTTGGGACTCTTTACCATTGCCTCACCACTACAAATATTCTGGGTAGAGATATCAGAAATGGGAGATATGATGTCTCTACAGATTCTACAGATATTATAAAAGAGATTCTATAGCTATTTTAAGAGATTCTACAGATATTATAAGAGATGCTACAGATATTATAAAAGAGATTCTACAGATATTATAAGAGATTCTACAGATATTATAAAAGAGATTCTACAGATATAATAAAAGACATTCTACAGATATTATAAAAGGTAAAAAAGTTATAGCATGAAACACTAGTCTATAAATCTGAGAACGTAGATGAAATGGACAAACTCCTTCAAAGACAAACAACTGAAGAAAATAGTAAAACTTTAAAAAGCCTTGTGTCTTCTAAAGAAATTTTACTTAAAACCTTCATGTAAAAAAATTCCAAGCCTAGATGGATTCCACTGGTGAATTCTATTGAACATTTAAGGAAGAAACATCAATTATTCATAAACTCTCTAACAAATTAAAGAGGGGGTTTATATATCAACTCATTCTTTGAAGTCAGTCATTACACTATACAAAAACCTGACAATGATATTACAAGAAAAGAAAACTATGGATCAATATAATTCATGAGCACATATGCAAAATTCAAAACAGAATTTTAGTAAAGTGAATTCAGCAATATATAAAAAGGATAATGGATCATAACAAAGTGGGTTTATTCTAGAAATGCAGGTTGGTTCAACATTTGAAAAATCAACCAATACAATTTACTACGTTAACAAAAGAAGAAACATGATTATTTTAATAGACAGAAAAAAAAATCTGACCATTTATTTCTGATTAAAAACCTTCAGCAAACTAGGAACAAAAGGGATCTTCCTCAATCTGATAAAAGGCATCTATATAAAACCTGCTGCTAACTTCATATGTAGTTAATGGTAAAAGATTGAATCCTTTCCCCTAAGATCAGAACCAAGACAAGGATGTCTGCTCTCACCACTTCTATTCAGTATCATACTAGAGGTTTTGGCCAGGGCAATCAGGCAAGAAAAAAGGAATTAAATAAAGAGGTGAAACTGTCTTTATCTGTACATGATTGCCTACAGAGAACATCCAAAAGGATACAGGCAACTGGCAAGTCATACTGAATAATCATTCAGTACAGGATTAACTGTCTTGCTAGATATAAGAACAATATAAAACTCAACTGTGTATATATATGTGTGTGTATATATATACACACATACACACACACATATACATATATATGCAATGAGCCACTGGAATTTGAAATTTTAATTAAATAATCAGGAATAAATATGACAAAAGATGTGAAAAAACCTGTATCCTGAAACCCTCCAAATATTACAGAGAAATAAAATACCTCATACATAGAGATATACCTTATTACGGTGGGTTACATGACTCAATATTGTCTTCCTCCAATGATCTCTATTCAATAAAAATCTCTATCAAGATTTGAGACTTTTTTGGAGGGAAAGGGAGAAACTGACAAATCAATTCTAAAATTTAGAATTGGACAAAAATACCAATTCTAAAATTTAGAATTGGACAAAAATACCAATAAAAGGACAAAAATACCACAAACTTAAAAGAGAACAAACTTGGGGCTAACATTACCTGATGGTCAAATCTTACCAGGAGGAACTGGAACTTTCACACACTCGTCATAGGAATGTTAAATAGTATAGCCGTTTTAGGAAACATCTGGCAGTTTTTTAAAAAGTTAAACATACACGAAACACATACCAGCTAGGCCACTCCTAGGTTTACTTAAGAGAAAAGGAGATATATGTCTCTACAAAGAATTGTAGATGACTGTTCACAGCAACTTTATTTGTAATGGCACTGAACTGTAAAGAGCAGAAACATCCATCAGCAGCTAAACGGACAAACTGTCATATTCATATAGTGGAATGCTACTGAGGAATAAAAAGAACTACTGATACACATGACAGCAAGGATGAAAATCAAAAGAATTTACCGAGCAAAAGAAACCAGACCAAAATCATCAAAACAACACTGATATAAATTTCCAGAAAATGCAACCTAATCTAGTGACCAAAAGCAGATCAATACTCACTTAGGGAAGAAGTATGTGTATAAGGAGGGTGGGAGGGAGAAACTGAAAAGGGGCAGGAAGAAACCTTTGAGTGTGATGGACATGTTCATTTTCCTGATTGCAGTGATGGTTTCACAGTGGTAAACTTTTCAAAGAATGTATCAAATTGTAACTTATAAATGTGTACATATGTCAATTATACTTTGATAAAGCTTTGAAAAATAAATTATATAATAAATGGGACCACAGTCTTAGTTATATCCAGTTCATAATGCTGTAAGTACCATAACCAAGGTATGTACAAGTAAGGCAACAAATGTACAGCTACGTGAAGGATGTTAGATGTGGTAAGAATAGTCAAGAGGTGGAGGACAGGGCCTAAGTTAAGTCTGTTTAACGTTCATTATAATTTCTAAAACAGTAAAACTACATTAAGTTGTTAATAAATTTGATGCTTGTATTCCAAACTACCTTTCAGGTCGATTGGCACAACCACCTCACTTGGCTACGGTAAAGTTCTGGCATTAGTGCAGTTTTCCTATAGGAACAATTTTTATCTACCTCCAACAGATACTTTACAAACCAAATCCAGATGCAACCTACTTACTTGGCAAAAGTTTAATAATTTGCTTTAATTCCTCTTCAAACCCAACATCCAAGATACGATCAGCTTCATCAATAACCAGACACTGCAGGTTCTTATACATAAACCCTGGGGTATTCTAACAAAACAAAGGACAAAGAACAACAATTAGTTGTCAGTTTAGGTTTCATATAAGGCAATGGGACAAGCACTGTATCTCTTACCTGCATATGGTCCAGCAGACGGCCTGGTGTGGCCACAATGATGTTGATCCCATTAGCAAGTTTCTGTGCTTCAGCAGATCTGTTACTGCCACCCATTATCAACCCATAGGTATGCACGTGGTGAGTCATTAGCTCCTTAAGAACACCAAAAGTTTGCATGGCTAGTTCTCTAGTAGGTGAGAGAATAAGGACTCCCGTTCCTAAAAATGACATATGGTAAAAGTCTAACTGTGGTTGTCACCATGAGTCCATAATAGCTACAATAAACTTCTAGCTAGTGAAATAATGGCAGATATAAGCATACTAAAAGCTTACCATTCCTGGGCATGAACTTTAACTTAACAATGAGTTCAACTGCAGGGATGAGAAAAGCCAGGGTTTTACCACTGCCTGTTTTTGCAGCTGCTAGAAGATCCCTAAATATTAAAAAGGGAAAGGAAGAAGACATTTAATCTACTCATTTATGATGTACTACATACACATACTTTTGGCACTAAGGCTAGAACATGAACAAGACATCTACATTGATAAAATTGATCACCTGGGCTACATATGGAAATTATAAGTCAGAACTGTGCTACAACACAAATGAACACCTTTCAAACATTGTCCTTCAAACATCAGTAATTAACTAAAAGCCTTTCATGCATGATAGATACATGACCCAACATATAGTACAAAATCAACAGAATACACCGGTATGTTCTTTATAATCCTCTAGTTCTAAAAATAGATGCCAATATCTAAGCTTCAGTGTTAATCATACCTGCCTTCCAGAAGTGGTCTGATACTTTTATGCTGAATTTCAGTCATGTTTGTAAAACCCATTTCTTTTATTGCCTTCAGAGTGTTTTCATTGACAAGATTACATAGAGAAGCAAATGAAGTATCCTCAAAAGCTCCTACACAGAAGACAATTTATCATTAGCAAATTTATCTTTTTTAAAAAGACAAATATTTTAAAAAAGTACTGCTATAGTTGCCTAAATCTGTTTTGCTTAGAAAAGCTTCCTAAAGTAAGAAAAGGCTAAACCTTAATTATTCACGTGACACTATCAAGACCGTATACCTTTCAAGTTTCTCCATTGTTAATGGCTGTGTGATTTATAGTCCAGAGCCCATAGCATAACAAAACGAAGGGTGGAGAGGAGGTATAACCGAGGAATTTATACAAAATAAAAATACTAAGACAAGGAAAATAATGAAAGAGTCCAGAGGTAAATTAAATGTTTAAGAAATTTGATATAAAAAGTGAAAACACTGAGTATTAACAAAAACTGAATGTAAAGTCAATAAAATAAAAACTTGTTAATCTCACTCCGACAAGACACAGAAGAATCAGATACAGCCACAGAATGTTAGGCTGAACCTATGTATCAAGTACTATAGTGATTCTTTCGCAGAAGGCATCAAAATCATCTGGGGGTTCCCCACACTCCACATACCCAGGGTGTAAACCAATGACTCTTGATTTTGGCATTGCTGACATTTGAGCTGAATAAATTCTTTTTTGTGGATGCTATCCTATGCATTATAAGCTATAATGCAGTGTCTCTGACCTCCACTCACCATATGCCAGCAGACTGCCCCTAGTTCTGAGAACCAAAAATGTCTCCTAGGCTTAGGATGATCGATCTTCTCGGTAGGCTAGGGACAGAGAAGGTTCCTGGGAGTCAGGACTTTGAGTGCTAAAACTGGAAAAGTTCTGGGCAAACCAGGATGAGTTACTCGTCTTTGGGGGCAAATTTCCCTGCTCAAGAGCTACTGCCAAAATGTTTGCAATTTGGATTAAGCAGATCTGGGATTGAGCCCTCAACATTTTAACAAACCAACCACCCCAACCAAACAAGCAACTGAAGCAACTCCTAGACATACCTGGTAAGAAGGAGTGAATTCTAGTAAACTCGACTTTACAAAGGAGCAATGGCCAAAAGAGGTTAAATTGGTACAGGGCCAATGATTTTCCTATTACAACACAGAATGAGCCTTAGAAAAGGACAAACCAAAGAATCCCAGAAGCTGCTTGTGTGCATATAAAATATTTAGTGTCAGAAATGGACAAAAGAAAAAAAAAATAGGGAACAAAAGGAACTGAAACACCACACAATAGAAGATGAAGAGAAAAAGCAGCAGAAAGATAAAAAAAGCTTCTTGTTGGGAGTTACTTTTTCCAGGTAAACTGAAAGTTACAACTGAACTTCAACCTATAATCCTCTGAGAGGCACATTTTAAAGAAGCTATGTCTAGAAAACTTCCTGGGCATTTACCTGTCAGTCCCAGGGGCAGGCTGGGCACCTCACTGTCATCTTCATCATTATCTGGCTTTTCCACATTATTTTCTGTTTCTTTAGGAGTCTCGGCACTTTCTTCTTCAGATTCCCCTTTGTTTTCAGTTTTTGCTTTTTTTGTATCTTTGGTTTTAAAAGACAAAACCCCCAAAATTTTTTTCTTAAAAAAAAATTCCAAATGAGATCAACAAAACAGAAGATCTGTGATGTAAAGAGGTATATTTTCAAAAGCTATATTCTGTATTAATTTGTTAATAATTCCATTTCATGAAAAATGATAATCGAAGGTACAGAAAGACTTGGTGACAAAACTTTTTAGGCTTCTCAATGTATTATACATCTCATTTAAAACCTTAAAAAGTTCAACTAAACAGTACAAAGATACTAATTATACGTTTCACACATTCCACTGAGGGGAAAAAAAGCACATCTGATTAACATAATCCTTAAAAACTCATTATAAGCACTCATTTTTTCCTTCCATGCCAATTGCTATTAATCAAAGGCTCTTCATGTTACTAGAGATAGACTGTAAAGTAAGGGCAGCAATCCACTTGCCTGGCTGACCTACAGTGGACTGTTCCTTGGCTAACAGTGATGAGGGTGAGAGAAAAGGCAGGGTTTCCTAGCTTCTCATTTCTACATTCACAACTTTCACATATCCCCAATTGCCTTTTCAGTCCTATCTCACTTCTCTTTTGAATGTTCAACTCTGGGTCAAATGGATTAACTACATGCTGGGCTTATATAAAAATATATGGCAATTAGTGATGTTGGAAAAGAAGTGACCTAGACCAGAACCCAGGACTCTCTGTAGCTCAGGACTGGTCTCTTCCTTGTATCTTATGACCACCCTTCCAGGAAACAGTCAACTCTGGAGGATCCACAAGTTCAAAAGCCATAGATATCTTCAGCTGGTTTCCATGGCTTGTTTTCCTGGGAACGGTTCTTAAAATTTACCCATAGGTGGCTGGGTGTGGTGGCTTATGCCTGTAATCCCAGCATTTTGGGAAGTCGAGTTGGGAGGATCACTTGAGCCCAGGAGTTTGAGACCAGCTTGGACAATGCAGTGAGACCCCATCTTATTAAAAAAAAAAAAATTACCCATAGGTTAAAACTCCCAGGATTGTGACTCAGTGCTTGAGAGCAGAAATAATACCACTTCCTTGGGCATACTCAAAACAAGAGCTGTGAAGTCAGTAATTTTAGAACAGGATTACAATAACGTTCGTTTGTAGGCATCATGAAGACAGTCACGCGTGTTTGGAAAAGTTCAAAGCTCCTTTTTAAAGAAAACCCGTATTTCAGGTAAGATACATGAATAAATGTTCTAACTGAGGTGCTGGCAAACTTTCTACAAAGGGACAATAGTAACTATTTTAGGCTTTGCAGGTCATGTGATCTCTGTTGTCATAAAGACAACCCAATGGGCATTACTATGACCCAGTAAAACTTTACTTACAAAAATAGGTAGGAGGGATAGTTTGCTGACCCTTATCCTGTCCTACCTTGAAATCTCTGCTTGTATAAATCTCAATTAAAATGTCCATTCTTTCATGTGAGCTTACCGCAATTCTATCACCTTCAAAAAATAGTCCTTCCTTTTTCTTTTGCCATTCTTAGCACTTAGAAATTAATGATCTATTTATTCAGAAGTTTCCTACTTTATATACTTTGTAACTAAGACTCCTTTCAAAGGGAGAAATTTATGGTAGGAAAATGGGAGGAATCAAGCCAAAAATAAAACGTAACTTAAAAGAATCATTACAGTAAAGTCCCTTAATACAGAAAGGTCTGGGAAGACAGATCCTGCTACTAGCCTAGATTTCTTTATATTAGTAATTCTGCAACTCTACTTGTAAACAGGTAGAACTATAATACTATGCCATAGTATGTTCTGTTTATCATTAAAAGCCCAGATGACTGCCAAAAAAAGAGAGAAAATTTCTAGAACTCTAAGAAGAGTCTTTTCTGAGAGTGAGGTTTTCTTCAAGGTTACTGAAACTAAAAATATATTCATCAAAATTTTGAGAAGAGTTGAAATGAACTCCCCACTTCTGCCAATGAAATGTTTCCATTAGCTACCCAGGCTCATCTCTAATATTCTGGTGAGTACAGAGAATTCTCGTATGTCATGTGCACACAAAAGTAATAGAAAGAGGAACGATAACTGTCTGTGAAAAACTAAATGACTGAAGTTCAAAGACAATAAATACCCACCAGGCCCAGCATCATTCACCATTTTTCTCTTTTTCTTCTTCCTTTTCTTTTTTGATTCTGAATTGGGAGACTGCATTGCTGCTTCTCCGTTGGTTAACACGATAGATTTCTGGGGAGATTTTTTAACTTTTGTATTTTCCACTGTTTCTTGAGACATGTCTCCATTTTCAGCTTCTGATAAGCCCACGTTTATTGAATGTTTTGATTTTGTATCCTTTTCGCCTCNCCATTTTCAGTTTCTGACAGGGTCAGATTTGAGTCTCCTGTTTAAATAAACAAAACATATGCTGTGACAAAGAAGAAGTTTACTTAGAAACACTGAAACGCCAAACGAGAACTTCCATGGCTTCCAGACACGAATTATTTAGCTTTTCTTCTTCTTCATGTAATTAAAACAACTTACAATTTTATGGTGTTCCCATATAGGAAAAGTAAATTATCTTAAAGAAAAAATACTGGAAAAAGGAAACCTATATTGATTTCTTAACTTCAAAAGACCATATCTCTGACTTTAAGGAGTCTAGGACAGAAAAACTTCAAGGAGGTCAAATATTTAAGCAGATGAGGTCAGATAATAGCAGTTACAAAATAAACCTAAGTATGTGATAAACATATGATTAACTGATACATTGAAAAAGACATTTACAACTCATTCACACAAATACTATTTCTCATGCAACTTCAAAATATTCAGCCCCAACTCTCCTAGGCTGCAGTGGGTTGAAAATTCAGTTGATAAGACCACTTATTTGCCCCAACATTTATCACACACAAATAAAGTAATGCATACACAATGACATTTCTGTGAATTAAGGACAACACATATAGTGGTTCCATAAGACTATAATGGAGCTAAAAAATTCCTTTTACCTACTGCCATCGGTTGTTGCAATGTTGTAGTGCAACATTACTCATGTTTGTGGTGATGCTAGTGTAAAGAAACCTACTGTGATGCCATTGTATAAAGTAAAGCACACATAATTATGTACAATACATGTGATAACAAACACCTATGTTGCTGGTTTATGTATTTACACTTCTGATCATTAGAGTGTATTCCTTCTACTTATTAAAAAAAAAAAAAAAATAAGAGTCAACTGTAAAAGAGCCTCAGGGAGAGACGTATTTTAGAAGGCACTGTTATCATAGATGTCAGTTCCATGCCTATTGTTGCCCTAAAAATCTTCCAGTGGAACAAGATGTGGAGGTGGAAGACAGTGATACTGATACATTTTCAACAAAAAGCTTAAAAAGAAAAAAAAAGTAACAGAAAAAAATCACACAGAATAAGGACATAAACTCTTTGTGTACAGCTGTACAATGTGCTTGTGTTGTCAGCTAAGTGTTAACAGTCAAAAAGTTAAAATTTAACAAGTTTATAAAGTAAAAGTTATAGTATAAGGTTAAGTATTAAAAAAATAAAGTGTAGCCCAAGTGTACAGTGTTAAAGTCTATAGTAGTGCACAGTAATGTCCTAGGCCTTCACATTCCGTCACCACAAAAAAGGTGTACCATTTTTAAAATCTCTCATGTCATAGTATTTTTACTGTACCTTTTCTATGTTTAGATATATTTAGCTATAAAAAATATTGATCATTGTGTCACAATTCTCTCAGTACAGTACAGTAACATGCTGTACAGGATGACAGCTTTAGGAGCAACAGGCTATACCACGCGGCCTGGGTGTATAGTAGATTTAGGTTTGCGTAACTAGACTCTACGAAAGTTTGCAAAACGACAAAAGCCCCTAATAATGCATTTCTCACAATGTATCCCCTCTCCTGTTATGCAATGCATGACTGTACCTAAGAATGTCCTTACCAAAGGTTCCCCGTTTGTATATTGAAAAAGATAAAACGTAACCCCACCTTTTGTTCAAATTTACTTACATATACACTGAAAAGTAGTTAGTAATGCTGTATTATTATTCTATAGGAATTAGAAATATTAGAGAACTTCAAAACATATTCCTAAATTTCATAAACCTATTGCCTCCTGCAGAGTTTTTTTTTTTTTTTTTTTTTTTTTTTCCCCTTAATGTCTGTCGAAAACCAACCGGGACAAGGCACTGTGCCTCCAACCTTTCCCTCGGGGAGTTTATATCTTAACCTGGACAATAGGCTAACACAATTACTTCAAGATTTGTGGTCCCACTGTCAGGACACTGGGACTGGAGACCAGGCAGGTACGAAAGGTGACATTCAGGTAAAATCCTTTTCATTTAAGTCACTGTGCAGGACACAAATACATAGAAGCTCTTGGGAGGAAGTGCTACGACAGCATGTGGAGGTGGGTAGAGGAAGGCGATAGCATCAAAGCAGCTCTGTGGAAACAGCGAGACGGGCTTTTGGGGAAAGAAATATGGGAATTAAGCAGATGTGAAAAGTGGGTGGAAATGAGAAAGTTCCATGGAGCCTAATCGGAAATGAGGGATGAGGTGAGGTGAGACTTCCAGGTAGGAGGTGAGGGAATCAAAATGTAAGGTGAAAATGCAAAAGGCCGGGTTAGCTCCAAGCCTGGAAGGGAACCGGGAGGCCTCCTGCTCTAACGCTTAGCAAACTGCTCAGAAAGGTCAGGAGCAGCGCTGGAGCCACGCAACGAGGGGGCAGCAGTGCGGGTCCCGAGTGAAGGCTGCTTTTTCACTCTCCCCAGTCACACACGCTGCAGGGGAAGCTGCCTCCGTCATACAGAGCAGCTGGGCCCCCGGTCGCAGGGCTCCCGCGTGGGGCTCCTGAGCCACCGCGAGTCGGCGAATCTCACCCTGCAACTTTAAGTTCCGCTGCTGCAACTTTAGGTTCCGCTGCCGCAATTTGAGGTTCCGCTTCTCGATCTTCCTGCGCAGGAGTTTCATCGGCAGGTGAGACATGCTGTCCAAGAAGTGCGTAGACCACCGCGCCACTCAGCACATCGGCTCAATACTCCGGGCTGACGTTACTTCCCTTCCGGCAGCACGTGCGTAGCTCGGCCAACCGGAAATGCGTCACAGGAATGCTGGCACCCCTGCGACACGAAAATGCTCCGGAGCAGAGATGCTTCCTGACGCGTGTACCGTGGTACCTTTGGCAACCAAAATCTTTGCGGCGCCCTCTGGAGAATTGGAGGCCAGGCTCTGCACTGGCTTCACGCTCTGCTGGTGCTAGTCTGAGCTTCCCGACTGCAGGAAGACTAAAGAAAGTGAAGGGGGAGGAGGCCTCAGGTAGTCCCCATTTTTATGTTCCTAGCCTTTTTGGGTGCAGAACTAGGGTTGGCCTTCCCTGGACCTGGGTTCCCTATCTGTGGATTCAAACAACTCTCCATTGGAAACATTAAAAAAAAATCAAAAATAATACAGTGTAATAAGCACTTTCATAGCATTTAGATTGTCTTAAGGTATTATAAGCCACCTAGAGATGATTTAAAGTATACCGGAGGTTATGTATAAGATAAATGCAAATATTACACTATTGTATATAAGGGTTTTGAGCATCCTAAGATACTGGTGCTCACAGAGGGTCCTGGACTCAATCCTGTGTGGATACCAAGGGACAACGCTATTTGGGAAACTGAATAAAATTAAATTATGTGTATGCTTTTGCAAACTTGTTTGGCCACTGCCCTCTGAAATACACTTTCTTTGTCCCTTGGTACGCATACACCCATAAGTATAACATTTTCCAAAATAATATTCTTGTTTTTCATTCTATTTTTCCTTCAATTCCATTCATTCCGTCCTAACTTGCTCTTTTTAGCTTACTAAAAATACTGATTGCCATGAATTTAAATTAACTTTACTACATTGATAATAGGTTGACTTCAGTTTGAAAAAGAGGTTTATGTATTCCCTAAGTATACCCATGGACCCTTCAGGAGTCTAGGACAGGAATTGCAATCTGGCTAGCTAACAGTCATCTTTTTTGAGATGGAGAGGAAGACGGGGATGCATACAGTATTTGTTTTTTTTAAGAAGTTGTTATCACCATTAAAACACTTGGAGATTTCCATAAAAATTCATATTTGTTTTTAAAAATTGGCCCAAAGCTCTCAAATTCTCCTTAACAATCACCAGTTTGAGCTGAACAACTGGAACAGTCAATGAAACCTGGATTAATTTGTTTACTTGGAGTGGCAGAACATGAGACTCTGGAGATTAGACATGATCATAAGGAGGAATAGAGAGGGAGAAAACTTGGGAGGGAGTTTATACAGAATGTGAAAGAATTGACTTGGAAATCACATTGGATTGGACTAGAAAACCAAGACAAATAATAATGTGCTAAGATTAAGTTGCTAATAATCAGGCAGGCTGAAGGATGAGTCACAAATGTAAGCAGACACACACACATACACACGCAAACATTTATCTCAGTGTAAATATATATGCCAGTTTAAATGTATGTGTGTGTATATATATATATATATATATATATGTTTATATATACACATATATATCTATTTCTATATCTGTGCACATACATATATATTTACATGATTATATATATGAGTATTGGGTCTATGACTTTGAAATAGATGTAACTGACATGTCTATATAGAAAGTGCTTAAAATTTATTATTTCCTTTATTTTGTAACTTAAATTTGTGGGGCTGAAATGTTTTGGTAGTAGTAATAGAAAGGTACTCCCTTTTTTCTAGAGTGTGACTTTTTCTAGCTCATAGTGAAGACTGGCAGTCATTTCCTCAAAACCAAAAAACCCCACATTTACGAGGTGTGTAAGACGTTTAGATCAGAGAAGCCTATCTTTTGAGGTGCATGGAAATACTTAATGTTAAGGATTGATAATCTTTTAAGAAATGTAGGTAAAGCTACTGATGCCAGTTCTTCTGGATTTTTAGAAGAAGAACGAGAAATTATAACTTCAAATCAACTCTCAAAATTGGGGTTGAGAGTTATTTTTAACAAAGTGAATTTCCAAGGCCACATCAGCAGTTATTCTAGCAAAGAAAAGAATGTCATTGGGCTGGTTACTCAAAAATTATCTGTGAGGGTGAGGTAACAGTCATGTGTTTCTGAAAATCCTATTGTTCATCACTACTGGAGCCTATCCTGGTATCTATTCAGGATATGTTTCAGTCTTGAAAACTTCTTGCTTGGGCTCTCTGTCACAGAGGTCTCTCTCTCCTCAGAATATGGTCATTTGCCATAAAGCAATCACATAATATTGTCATTATGCAATTATGTTTTGAGCATTTTTGTGCTAAGAGTGGGTGGTAGGCATGTGCTACATGCTGGGTATAAAATGGTGGACAAGATATACCTGGCTCACCTTTGTGGAGCTTACAGAGCTTACGTGGGGAAGACAGAAAATTAAACAATTATGGTAGATTATGTTGGATGCAATGAAAAGGAAGCACATGACAGCAGCAGCATCCTAGCCTGGGAAGGGGTGTGGGGATGGAGTCTGTCATTCAATACTCATTGTGCAAAGGCACTGAGCTAGCAGCAGGCAGAAGCAGAAAGGGAGTTGTCTTTTACCTCCTGACTAAAGATAATTAAATTTAACATAGAACATGTCTTATTCATGCTTTTTTTCCAGTTTCACTTGAGATCCTTAAACCTGAGACAAGTGTTTATAAAATAAAAAGCAGATTTGTGTAGATTCTTGTCATTCAAGTAAAAAATGTCCCACTTCACTGGGAAAACAAATCAATTTATTTCATCAACATCATAGAATTGTGAGCCAGAAATAACTGACTCATCCTCTCCAGTCACTGCATTAGGACTCTGGAAGTGATTTTCTAGGAACTTTCAAATGCTATTTTCTATAACGTTAACCACTCTGTCGTGTATTGTAGCTCAAATACTGCTATACTATTGTAAATAAGCATGATGTTGCCTCCTTCACATGACCTGACTTTGATGGGCCAGAGTCTAGTTCTGCATATTTCTACATTGTAGAAAGAAGATGTCTGGTGCTTAAGAAAGGTCTTCTTCAGTGAACTAATGGACATAAGAGTGAGAAATTATTTTAAAGAGCATCACCCACAATTCATGACAAGTCATTATTATTGCAGTGGTCCTAGAAGCTAGAGAGGATACAGAAACATATAATAGAAACCTTTCTCTCAAGAACTTTATTCACTTACTAATAAAAAAAAAATCATCTATCTGTTCCAGGTACTGTTTTAGGCCCCAGGGATCAGTAAGGGAAGGGATCAGTAAGACAGGAAAGGTCCTTATTTCCAAGGAGATTACTGCCTGTATAAGGGGAGACAGATATAAGTAAACTGAGTGGACAAGATACCTTTACATGAAGCTAGATGCTGGGAAGACATTACAACTAGACAATGCAGTATAATAGAGGGGGATGGGTGGGAGGGCAAGACAGCATGCTACTCAGGTGGGAGGTATTTTTTTGTGGAGACAAAGATCTAGGGTGAGAGAAAAGGCTGGCAAAGACAAGCCTTAATATGCTATTAGGTAGAAATTCAAGGGAACAAGAGCAGTTTTGTAGCCAGGTGACTAATAGGAGATTTGCAGGGGGAAAGAGTCTAGGGCTGGGTCAGGCTTGAGTGAATAAGGGGATGGTGAGTATGTTAAAGTGAACCGCATTTGACTTCTTTCCCTTTAGCTCAAAAGTCTGACCACCAATGGCCGAATCATAGACTGACTCTTACTTGTCTAGTATGTTGTGGAAATAAGAGGGTGGAAATGTATTTATCTTTAATACACTTTTTATGTGGAAAAATTTTAGACTTGCAAAAATTTGCAAAGACAGTGCCCTTTACCCAGTTTTCCCTAATGTTAACAACTTATGGAGCTGTGATACATTTATCAAAATAAAGACATTAACATTAGTAAATTACTATTAACTAAATTAGACTTTATTCAGATTTCACTAGTTCTTTCATTAATGTCCTTTATCTTTTCTTTGTTTTTCTTTATTTCTTCTTAAAAAAAAAAAGGGATACACCTGCAGAATGTGAAGACAGTATATAGGTATATGTGTACCATCTGGTTCAGTGTACCTATTGACCCATCCTCTAAGTTCCTTCCTCTCATCCCCCACCCCTCAATAGGCTCTGGCATGTGTTGTTCTCCTTTCTGTGTCCATGAGTTCTCAGTGTTCAACTCCCACTTATGAGTGAGAACATGTGTTGTTCAGTTTTCTGTTCCTGTGTTAGTTTGCTGAGGATGATGGCTTCCAACTTCATGCATGTTCCTGCAAAGGACATGATCTCATTTGTTTTTGCTGGATAGTATTCCATGGTGTATATGTACCACATTTTCTTTATCCAGTCTATCATTGATGGCCATTTGGGTTGGTTCCATGTTTTTGCTACTGTAAATAGTGCTGCAATAAACATGTGTGTGCATGTGTCTTTATAGTAGAATGATTTATAATCCTTTGGGGATATACCTAGTAATGGGATTGCTGGTTCAAATGGCATTTCTGGTTCTAGATCCTTGAGGAATCGCCATACTGTCTTCCACAGTGATGGAACTAATTTGTATTCCCATCAACAGTGTAAAAGCGTTCTTATTTCTCCACAGCCTTGCCAGCATCTATTGTTTCCTGACTTTTTAATAATTGCCGTTCTGACTGGCATGAGATGGTATCTCATTGTGGATTTGATTTGCATTTTTCTAATGACCAGTGATGTTGAGCTTTTTTTCATATGTTTTTTGGATGCATAAATTTCTGA
>NW_016107579.1:655108-695024 GCF_001604975.1 Cebus imitator | reverse complement strand
ACAATTTGTATTTGGGAATAAATGAGGGATGTGACTACCAGCCCTCTACCCCATAGTCCTTAACACTTTTTTTTTTTTAAACTGGTTCTTCATTTTACATAGCACAACCCATGATCTCCCTCCTCCATGCCAACCTCTTACCCTCTTGAAATAGTGTTGGCATTTACATGATCATCCTTTCATAATAATTTTTACAATCACCATGCCAACTTATTTCCTTAAACATTTTTGAAAATGGGCCATTCACTAGACAAGGATGCCCTCTCTCACCACTCCTGTTCAATATAGTACTGGAAGTTCTAGCCAGAGTAATCAGGCAAGAAAAAGAAATAAAGGGCATTCACATAGGAAAGGAAGAAGTCAAATTGTCTCTATTTGCAGACGACATGATGGTATATCTAGAAAACCCCATCGTCTCAGCCCCAAATCTCCTGAAACTGATAAGCAATTTCAGCAAAGTCTCAGTATACAAAATCAATGTGCAAAAATCACAAGCATTCCTATACACCAATAACAGACTTAAAGAGAGCCATATCAAGAACGAACTGCCATTCACAATTGCCACAAAGAGAATAAAATACCTAGGAATACAACTAACAAGGAACATAAAGGACCTCTTCAAGGAGAACTACAAGACACTGCTAAATGAAATAAAAGAGGACACAAACAGGTGGAAAAACATTCCATGTTCCTGGTTAGGAAGAATCAATATCGTGAAAATGGCCATACTGCCCAAAGTAATTTACAGATTCAATGCTATCCCCATCAAGCTATCAATGACCTTCTTCACAGAACTGGAAAAAAACACCTTAAACTTCATATGGAACCAAAAGAGAGCCAACATAGCCAAGTCAATTCTAAGCAAAAAGAACAAAGTGGAAGGCATCACACTACTAGACTTCAAACTATACTACAAGGCTACAGTAATCAAAACAGTATGGTACTGGTACCAAAACAGAGATATAGACCAATGGAACAGAACAGAGGCCTCGGAGGCAACACAACATATCTACAACCATCTGATCTTTGACAAACCTGACAAAAACAATCAATGGGGAAAGGGTTCCCTGTTTAGTAAATGGTGTTGGGAAAACTGACTAGCCATGTACAGAAAGCAGAAACTGGACCCCTTCCTGACACCTTACACTAAAATTAACTCCAGATGGATTAAACACTTAAACAGAAGACCTAACACCATAAAAACCCTAGAAGAAAATCTAGGCAAAACCATTGAGGACATAGGCGTAGGCAAGGACTTCATTACCAAAACACCAAAAGCATTGGCAACAAAAGGCAAAATAGACATATGGGACCTAATCAAACTCCACAGCTTCTGCACGGCAAAATAAACAGTCATTAGAGTGAATCGGCAACCAACAGAATGGGAAAAAATTTTTGCAGTTTACCCATCTGACAAAGGGCTGATACCCAGAATTTACAAAGAACTAAAACAGATTTACAAGAAAAAAACAAGCCCATTCAAAAGTGGAGAAAGGATATGGACAGTTACTTTACAAAAGAGGACATACATGAGGCCAACAAACATATGAAAAAATGCTCATCATCACTGGTCATCAGAGAAATGCAAATCAAAACTACATTGAGATACCATCTCATGCCAGTTAGAATGGCGATCATTAAAAAATGTGGAGACAACAGATGCTGGAGAGGTTGTGGAGAAATAGGAACACTTTTACACTGTTGGTGGGAGTGTAAATTAGTTCAACCATTGTGGAAGACAGTGTGGCGATTCCTCAAGGACCTAGAAATAGAAATTCCATTTGACCCAGCAATCCCATTACTGGCTATATATCCAAAGGATTTTAAATCGTTCTACTCTAAGGACACGTGCACACGAATGTTCATTGCAGCACTGTTTACTATAGCAAAGACCTGGAAACAACCCAAATGCCCATCGATGATAGACTGGACAGGGAAAATGCGGCACATATACAGCATGGAATGTTATGCAGCCATAAAAAAGGACACGATGAGTTCGTGTCCTTTGTAGGGACATGGATGAACCTGGAAACCATCATTCTCAGCAAACTGACACAAGAGCAGAAGATCAAACACCGCATGTTCTCACTCATAGGCGGGTGTTGAACAAAGAGAACACATGGACACAGGGAGGGGAGCACTACACACTGGGGTCTTTTGGGGGAAATAGGGGAGGGACAGCAGGGGGAGGGGAGTTGGGGAGAGATAGCATGGGGAGAAATGCTAGATGTGGGTCATGGGGAGGAAGGCAGCAGATCACACTGCCACGTGTGTGCCTATGCAACAATCTTGCATGTTCTTCACATGCACCCCAAAACCTAAAATGCA
The DNA here is from genome assembly GCF_001604975.1 of Cebus imitator. Lineage (NCBI taxonomy): Eukaryota > Metazoa > Chordata > Mammalia > Primates > Cebidae > Cebus > Cebus imitator. The sequence goes on along the minus strand of NW_016107579.1, from coordinate 692,696 downwards.
ATAAAATTTAAAAAAAAATGGGCCATTTTTGGAGAATGAGTTTAGGGAAGTAAGTACTAGATCCCAACCCTCTACCTACCTGTTTTACTCCAACAAAAAGAATGAGAATTCTGATTTCCCACCAACTAATTTCATGAAATTTATCAAACTACCTTCCTGTGTCATAACTTCTCAGCTAATTTTACCTACTTGAGGATAGGTATGTTACTTCATTTATCTTTAGAGACAACTCACACTTAGAACTTGCTACTCATTCATATTTTCGAACCAGTATTGACTATCAATGATGATGTGCTTGGGAATTGGCTAGGTGCTATGGATAGAGAGAAATTAACCAAAGCTCTCACCCTCAAAATACTCACACTTTAGTAGGAGTCAAAGACATCTTTAGTCACATTTAGACCTCTAATGCAATATGTATTACCTAGCATTTAGCAGACACTCAATAAATGTTTGGCATCCTGTTTTAAGAAGACTCTTTCTGGTACAGTGGAGAGCATGGAGATGAGATGATCAATCAGGTGGCTGTTGCAACAGTTCAGCGGGGCTGTTATGAAGCTCACAGGGCCAGAACTGAGTGAGTTTAGATATATTTTCTGAGAAAGGATAAAAAAAACTGGGTGACCAATTGGATATGGGAGGTAAAGAGAGAGGAAAAAGTAAAGAATCCTTCTGAATTTTCCAGCTTAGGATGTGTTATATAGAATACAGGAAGAGGAAACAAGTTTGGAGAATTGTGGTAGAGATGGGGAAGGGAAAGGAGAAAATGGGAGAGATAATTAATTTGGTATGGAACATTTAGTTTGAGAAGAATTATATATAATAGATGACCCACGAATACTTCTTGAATGAGTGAAGGAAGGAATGCATCACAACTTGAGAAACTGTGGACGGATGAGGAATTTGAACTCCGTGGGGCTAACTTTTGTTCTGTAGATAAAATTTTGAGTCTGTGATGGAAACTGCCCAACAGTTTTGGCAAGTGGAGCAGGTAAGAAAGGGCTAGGAACAGGTGGCACATGAGCTGAATCCTAAGCCTGGATAGAATTTGCCTGGGGAATAAGATAAATAGAAGTGTTAAGTAGGCTTGTGCCTCCTGTCAACAGGGAGTAGACTCATTAGCAGTTTTTGTGGGGCACTGGTAAGTAACAGTCAAGATAAGGATATGTGGGACCACATCATGAGGTCTCTGAATAAGAGTTGGTAGTATGGGCATACTTTGATTATATGTGGTGCTAGATTCTTGAGAAGGGCAGTGGGATGATCAAAGTTATGCTTTTGGAGGATCTGTTTGTCAACAGTATTCAGTGGGCTTGGATAAGGGGGAGCATTGAGACCTGCTGGTGACTGACTTGGTAATTAAGGAATGAAGGGGAAAGAGTTTGAGTGCTTATTACGTGCTCCTGTGTGACATCCATTTCTTGGCAATTCTCCTTTGTCTTTTCTGCTTCCAGTCAGTCTTGCCAACCTGTCAAGACACCTTCCAGACCCAGCTTCAGCGCAGCCTCTCCTGAAAAACTTCTCTGACGCTTGTGCCCTCCTGATGGCTGCTGGTCTGTTGTGTATGGTTTCTGTGGATGCTCTTTTCAAGCTGGAAGGTAATGTACTCTCCTGAGTATCTTTCTTTTCTAGTATACTGTGGGACCCTTAAGGGCAGAGATACTACCCTTGGGTTCCAGAATTGGGTTGAGCACATAGTAGATAGCCAATAAATTGATTCTGATTTATGTTGAATAAATTAATGACAGGAAGAATGGAAAGAAAAGTGAATTAAGTATACATTTGGAGGACAAAACTGATAATATTTACTAGATAATTTAAAGAAAGAACTGTCACCTATAGCATTCATATATTCATTGAGGGTGGAGTGGAAGTGGTACATGGTTTTGAAGGTAGTAAAGTCAGCCAGGAGAAGCATCATGTATATGCAATATATATACAAATATGTAAAATATATTTATATACATTATTTCTCATGTACATTATATAACATAAATATATAATATATAGGTATATATAATTATATATGTTATATATAAATATATAAACATGTAGTTTAGAAACTATAACCATATGAATATAGCATGTTACAGCTTTCAAACAAAATACTTAGATTCCAAGAAAAAAATAAAATTGAGTGGTTAAGCACTTAAGGTTTGGAATAAGAGAGATAAAGGCTTGAATTTCAGCTCTGTCATTTCCTGACTATGTGACTTTAGGCAAATATTGACTTCAGTTTCTTTATCTACTTGAGGATATAGTAATAATTGTCCCACAGAGTTGTGTGGGGATTCAATGAGGTCATATGTTAAGCACATTATAGCTTGATGCTTAGCTTTTATTAAATGATGTCAGTCCTTATCATTCATGCGTATATAATAGAATTAATGGGGAGTTATTCTGGAAAAGGAACAGCCGGTTAAAACCAACAACCATGAGAAAACCTATGAGCTGAAGATAGGAAATTCTACCAGGGTGAAAAATTAGGGATAAGGGAAACATCTCATATACATTCATGTAATTACTTTTGAGTAAATTAAAGATAACTATAATAACAAAGCATTAAGAATTGCTGTATTTCATATATAAGATTTGTGTTGAAGTAATAACCACATTAATATGATTAATATGGAACAAAATGCCCAAACCAGAGTTACCTTTCAACATCAAAGGAAAGAGAATGGGTTAGCTCTGAAGCTAGGGATTATTGAGTCAGCTTTTCTTAAAGCCCCACTGCTGAAAATGGATGTTGGATATCCCTTTTCAGATGAAAAAAAAATGGTTATCAAAAATCAAAAGGAGTATCTGTATATACCTTAGCTGAACATGATATAAAACATATGAAATTTATGGATAGCTGGTTAGATTCTCCAGCCTATGACAGAAATAGCCTGTTTGAATTCTCTGAAGTTTCCTGTTTGGGTTTATGCAAAGACAAGCAGAGACTAATGCCTCTTATTTGATGGAATGTCTGATTTTTATTTTTAAAGAGGGGTATCTGGAGCCTGATCAGGGATAGGAAGGGCAGAAGTACTGTTGTTACAAGGATTCATGGATTGCTGGAGCTGAAAAGGAGACTGGGGGTATCTAGTATATACCTTGCAAAGCAGAGGGGGGCTATAAAGGCCTTTCTTCTGGGATTGGGACATGGAGAAGATATAGCTGAGTATCTATGTCATGAACATTAGGCCTGCTGATTAAAGATAATTGATTATATATTTGCATGTATTTCCTGCACACTGGAAGGAGGCAGTGAAACCGGTGTCATATACCTGGTTTTAGATAAAATAATTCCACTAAAACAAAGGGGCCCTATACCCTGAATATCATGAAGGGAGAATGAAGGTCAACATTGATGGGATTTCCACGTCTTGTCCATTCAATACTGAGCCTGTGTTAACCTGCACCTTCAAATATCACTTTTAAATGCAAAATGAAACAAGAACATAGTTTCTTAAGATTATTTAATATGATAATCTGTTTGTCCTTCAAAAGTCATTTCTCAACCACTATCTAAAAGACTATGAACTGGGATATTCCAAAAGAAGCACTGATGATGGCTCAGTGGCAAGTCTGGCCCAGGATTCAGGCAGAAATCTAAATGTAAATCACTTTTTTTCCTTTGAAATTGTGATATTTATTGCTGCATTTATGTCGCATGGCTATCTGATTGAAGAAAAATTAATTGTTCATCTCTTTCCAGTACACAGTGAACATGTTTATATCAGATATTTATCAGTGGTATTAACCATTCATAATTAGCCATTGAGTTAGCCTCAAAGTGGAATTATTTGAACTAGGATTTTATGAGTGTCACATATTGTAGACTGGGTAGTTTAAGATACATCTCAAGATTACTTCTATATTAATTGATGATTGTTTTCACCTCATAAAACAAATCAGCTTGAAACTGATGTGATTGAGGGACCTCACTCAATCTCTTTGGGGTGCAAACATTGTAGAGTGTAGCTTTTTAACTCTTACCATGTTCTGTCAGATCCTTATATTCACTATGCAGTGAGATACATTAATTATATTTCAGTTTGGCTCTAGTATTTCTGCTACCTTTAGTTATTGAGAGATCCGGCCTACTGAGCGTCTTACACTCATGTTCAATTCACATGTCCCTTCCCCTTCCAGAGCAGTCTAGGTTTTCCAAAGATTTGAAGATGAGGAATGATGTGTTGCCTACAAACTTTCCTTGGCTTTTCTATTGCTTGTGCTTGTTCCTTAAGCATTGCAGTGAGAAGAGAGAGGGGAAAAAAAAGGCAAAAAGTCATTTCTTTCCTTGATTTTTCATGGTGAGTTAGTTCTCCTTGCTTTGTTGGTTTGGATGGCTTTCTTCTTATGCAAATAACCATAAATTGGTGGTAGAGAGTTACTTTCCCCATTTTTCTAGCGACCATCCCTCATCTACCACTTTGCCTGAAGACCTGGACAAGCAGAATCCCCAGTGGATTCCAAAGACAAGAAGCTCAATTCTAAGAAGTTTCTATAGGTATTGGTGGCTCTTACTGTGATTCACCTGCATCTTCTAATTGACCCTATGTCCCCACACTTGCGTTCTCAATGTATCTTCCTGTCATGTACATACGTGCCTCATTGTCCCTTGCTATAGAGGTCACCTACAAGTCTACAGCATCAATCTTATTTACACATTGTGGGCCCTTTAGCCCTTGTAGTGTTTCATCTTCCTCTAAGTTCCTTAGTCAAGGCGTTGAAATAGAGCAAACAGTACTAAAAAGTATACATCATTGGTTATTTTCTATTTTTTTGTCTTCTTGGCTCAGCCTAATATTAAAAGTGTTATATTTAGTACTTCATTACCATAGACTTATTTTTATTGAAAATAGCTGTCTATGAATTCATATGCATAAGATTTCCTAGAGTAAGGGTACAGGGTAGGCAAAGAAAGGCATAAACTATGCATGTGGTGGTGGTAGCGGAGAGCATGTCCAGGTAGCTGTATTGACATTATTGATTTTTATCTTGGGGTAAACTCACTCACATAGTCACTCACCTCTGTGACTATGAAAGAAGAATGTCTCTTTATTCTTTTCTGTCTTTTTATTTGGTTTGCCTTACATCTGTGTGAAAGGAATAATTATACCTATAAGACCTGGAGCCAGACTATAAAACCTTGGGACCAGTTACTTAAATTGTGCTTCATTTTCTTATCTGTAAAATGGGGATGATGTTAGTAACTACCTTATAGGATCATTAAGAAAATGAAATGAGTCAATACATGTCAGGTGCTTAGAACAATCCTGTTATACAGTAAAAAGTTTAATAAATATTGGCAGGTATCATGAAGATGTTTCTTTGGTTTGCTGTTTTGTGTTTGTAAAGAAAGCCTGAAGCAGACTGAAAGTAGCTGGAGAGCTCATCAAAGATTTGCTTTGTGGGCTCTGGGCGCCACAGGGAACATATCTTATTGTATTTGTTTTGTTTTTCTAGCATGCAGTGTGGTGCTTAGCACATAGTTGAGATTCAATAGAAAATGAATGAATGAATGAATGAATGAATGAATGAATGAAAATGCTCTAAGTCCTGCTTAGATTCTTGGCTATAGCCATGACTTCTTTCATACAAACATGTCAATCGCACAGTATAGCTCAGAAGCCTTGGATTGAAATTCACCAAGGGGCAGGAGAAGAATAGAGCCTTTTGGAGGCACAGACTTTAAGCCACAAAGTACCAAGGACCCATTTTAAAAACTAGATCACTTCTGCACAGACTTCACCATTTAGAAAGCTTCGCAGACTCCTGCAGTTGAGAGGTGACTTGTACGTTTTTCTACTTGAAGTAACATTAGCACTACCAATTTTTCAAGGCTAGCAAGTAGGGTCAACTGAATAATGAGCAGATTAATCAAGACTTCAGATGCTGTTTCTAGCTCATAACTTACAGACTGACAGGTTCATAATCTTTAAAATCATAATTTTCCCTAGGGTAGAGGATTTTTCTATAATAAGCTGTTCTGGTTTTTTTTTTTTTAAATATGAAGGTTCTCAAAAAGAGGATTACAATCTCTTTTCCGTCAACAGAGTGCACCTCAATTCTTTATACCCATTCAGCTACCAAAAAGAAATGTTTTAAGGAATCATGATAAGGGATTCTCTGCCACTCTTTCTCTCTCCCAAATACACACAGAACTATGGACTAAACCTGCAGACCTAGCTCACCCTTTTCAGTTTCAAGTTTCTAGTCTACAGTCTGCTCCTAAACCAACGTCTGAGAAAATACATCCATAATTGCTCAAGTTCTGTACTGTATGTGCAGTCTTGAGAAATTGGATTTTTGTAACTGAAACAATGTATTAATATAATTATTTTTTATTTATTGTACTTTAGATTCTGGGGTACATGTGCAGATCATGCAAGATTGTTGCATAGGTACATTCATGGCAAGGTGGTTTTTTGCCACCATCCACCCATCACCTATTCCTGACATTTCTCCCCAAGTTATCCCTCCCTCCCTCCCACTATCCCTCCCGTAGCCCCCCACAATGGACCCCAGTGTGTGATGCTCCCCTCTTTGTGTCCAAGTGTTCTCATTGTTCAACACCCCTGTATGAGTGAGAACATGTGATGTTTGATTTTCTGTTCTTGTGTCAGCTTGCTGAGATTGATGGTTTCCAGGTTTATCCATGTCCCTACAAAGGACACGAACTCGTTTTCTATGGCTGCATAGTATTCCATGGTGTATATGTACCACACTTTCCCTGTCCAGTCTATCGTCGATGGGTATTTGGGTTGGATCCAAGTCTTTGCTATTGTAAACAGTGCCACTATGAACATATGTGTGCATGTGTCTTTATAACAGAATGATTTGTAATCCTTTGGGTATATACAGTACCTAGTAATGGGATTGCTAGGTCAAATGGAATTTCTATTTCTAGGTCCTTGAGGAAGCACCAGACTGTCTGCCAAAATGGTTAGTTTACACTCCCACCAACAGTGTAGAAGTGTTCTTATTTCTCCACGTCCTCTCCAGCATCTATTGTCTCCAGATTTTTTAATGATCGCCATTCTAACTGTCAATGTTGTTTTGATTTGCATTTCTCTAATAGTAGTGATGATGAGCATTTTTTCATATGTTTGTTGGCCTCATATATGTCTTCTTTTGAAAAGTGTTTGTTCATATACTTCACCTACTTGTGGATGGGTTTGTTTGTTTTTTTCTTGTAAATCTGTTTTAGTTCTTTGTTGATTCGGGATATTAGCACTTTGTCAGATGGGTAGATTGCAAAATTTTTCCCCATTCTGTCAGTTGCCGGTTCACCCTAATGATTGTTTCTTTTGCTGTACAGAAGCTCTTGAGTTTAATTAGGTCCCATTTGTCTATTTTGGCTTTTGTTGCCAATGCTTTTGGTGTTTTAGTCATAAAGTCCTTGCCTGTGCCAATGTCCTGAATGGTTTTGCCTAGGTTTTCTTCTAGGGTTTTTATCGTGTTAGGTCTTATGTTTAAATCTTTAATCCATCTGGAGTTAATTTTAGGGTAAGGTGTCAGGAAGGGGTCCAGTTTCTGCTTTCTGTACATGGCTAGCCAGTTTTCCCAACACCATTTATTAAACTGGGAATCCTTTCCCCATTGATTGTTTTTGTCAGGTTTGTCAAAGATTAGATGGTTCTAAATGTGTGGCATTGCCTCCAGGGCCTCTGTTCTGTTCCATTGGTCTATATCTCTGTTTTGGTACCAGTACCATGCTGTTTTGATTACTGTAGCCTTGTAGTATAGTTTGAAATCAGGAAACGTGATGCCTCCAGCTTTGTCCTTTTTGCTTAGGATTGTCTTGGCTATGTGGGCTCTCTTCTAGTTCCATATGAAGTTTAAGGTGTTTTTTTCCAGTTCTGTGAAGAAGGTCATGATGGGGATAGCATTGAATCTATAAATTACTTTGGGCAGTATGGCCATTTTCATAGTATTGATTTTTCCTAACCATGAGCATGGATTGTTTCTCCATCTGTTTGTGTCCTCTCTTATTTCCTTGAGCAATGGTTTATAGTTCTCCTTGAAGAGATCCTTTATATCCTTTGTTAATTGTATTCCGAGGTATTTTATTCTCTTTGTAGCAATTGTGAATGGGAGTTTGCTCATGATTTGGCTGTCTGTTATTGGTTTATAGAAATGCTTGTGATTTCTGCACATTGATTTTGTATACTGAGACTTTGCTGAAGTTGCTTATCAGTTTCAGGAGGTTTGGGGCTGAGACGATGGGGTCTTCTAGATATACAATCATGTCGTCTGCAAATAGAGACAATTTGACTTCCTCTTTTCCTAATTGAATATCCTTTATTTTTTTTTCTTGCCTGATTGCTCTGGCTAGAACTTCCAATACTATATTGAATAGGAGTGGCGAGAGAGGGCATCCTTGTCTGGTGCCCGATTTCAAAGGGAATGCTTCCAGTTTTTGCCCATTCAGTATGATATTGGCTGTTGGTTTGTCATAAATAGCTTTTATTGTTTTGACATATGTTCCTTTGATACCCAGTTTATTGAGAGTTTTTAGCATAAAGAGCTGTTGAATTTTGTCAAAGGCCTTCTCTGCATCTATTGAGATAATCATGTGGTTTTTGTCTTTGGTTGTATTTATGTGGTGGATTACGTGTATAGTCTTGTGTATGTTGAACCAGCCTTGCATCCCCGGGATGAAGCCTACTTGGTCATGGTGGATAAGCTTTTTGATGTGCTGTTGCAATTGGTTTGCCAGTATTTTTTATTGAAGATTTTTGCACCTGTGTTCATCATGGATATTGGCCTGAAGTTTTCTTTTCCTGTTGAGTCTCTGATGGGTTTTGGTATCAGGATGATGTTGGTCTCATAAAATGATTTGGGAAGGATTCCCTTTTTTTGTATTGTTTGGAATGGTTTCAGAAGGAATGGTACCAGCTCCTCTTTGTATGTCTGGTAGAATTCAGCTGTGAAACCGTCTGGACCTGGACTTTTTTCAGTTGGTAGGCTATTAATTGCGGCCTCAACTTCAGCTCTTGTTATTGATCTATTCAAGATTTCAACTTCTTTAGTTTAGGCTTGGGAGGGTGCAAGTGTCCAGGAATTTACTCATTTTTTCCAGATTTACTGGTTTATGTGCATAGAGTTGTTTGTAGTAATCTCTGATTTTAGTTTGTATTTCTGTGGATTCTGTGGTGATATCCCCTTTATCATTTTTTATTGCATCTATTTGATTCTTCTCCCTTTTCTTTTTTATTAATCTGGCTAGTGGTCTGTCTATTTTGTTGATCTTCTCGAAAAACCAGCTCCTGGATTTATTGATTTTTTTAAAGGGTTTTTTTTTGTGTCTCTGTCTCCTTCAGTTCTGTTCTGATCTTAGTTATTTCTTGTCTTCTGCTGGGTTTTGAGTTTTTTTGATCTTACTCCTCTGGCTCTTTCAATGTTGACAATAGGGTGTTGATTTTAGATCTTTCCTGGCTTCTCATATGGGCATTTACTGCTATAAATTTCCCTCTAGACACTGCTTTAAATGTGTCCCAGAGATTCTGGTGCATTTTGTCTTCATTCTCATTGGTTTCAAAGAACATCTTTATTTCTGCCTTAATTTCATTGTTTATCCAGTTGACATTCAGGAGGCAGTTGTTCAGTTTCCATGAAGTTGTGCAGTTCTGAGTTAGTTTCTAAATTCTGAGTTCTAACTTGATTGCACTGTGGTCTGAGAGACTGTTTGTTACGATTTCCGTTTTTCTGCATTTGCTGAGGAGTGATTTCCTTCCAATTATGTGGGCAATTTTAGAGTATTTGCTATGCAATGCTGAGACCAATGTATATTCTGTGGATTTGGAGTGGAGATTTCTGTAGATGTCTATTATGTCTCCTTGGTCCAGATCTGAGTTCAAGTAATGGATATCCTTGTTAATTTTCTGTCTCATTGATCTAATATTGACAGTGGAGTGTTAAAGTCTCCTACTATTATTGTGTTGGAGTCTAAGTCTCTTTGGAAGTTGTTAAAAACTTGCTTTATGTACCTGGGTGCTCCTGTATTGGGTGCATATATATTTAGGATCATTAGCTCTTCTTGATGCATTGATCCTTTTACCATTATGTAATGCCCTTCTTTGTCTTTTTTGATCTTTGTTGGTTTAAAGTCCATTTTATCAGAGACTAGGATTGCAACTCCTGCTTTTTTTTGCTCTCCATTTGCTTGATAAATCTTTCCCCATCCCTTTATTTTTAGCCTATGTGTGTCCTTGCATGTGAGATAGATTTCCTGGATATGGCACACCAATGGGTGTTGACTTTTTATCCAATTTGCCAATCTGTGTCTTTTGATTGGGGCATTTGGCCCATTTACATTTAAGGTTATTATTGTTATGTGTGAATCTGATCCTGCCATTTTGATGCTAGCTGGAGTTTGGTGTGTTAGTTGATGCATTTTTTCATTGTGTCTTTACCATTTGGTGAATTTTTGGAGTGGCTGGAAGTGGTTGTTCCTTTCCTTGGTTAGTGCTTCTTTCAGGAGCTCTTGTAAAGCAGGCCTAGTGGTGACGAAATCTCTCAGCAATTGTTTGTTCGTAAAGGATTTTATTTCTCCTTTGCTTATAAAGCTTAGTTTGGCTGGATATGAAATTCTAGGTTTGAAAGTTCTTTTCTTTAAGGATGTTGAATATTGGCCCCCACTGTCTTCTGGCATGTAGGGCTTCTGCCAAGAGATCCCCTGTGAGTCTGATGGGCTTCCCTTTGTGGGTAACCCGACCTTTTTCTCTGGCTGTCCTTAGCATTTTTTCCTTCATTTCAACCCTGGCGAATCTGACGATTATGTGCCTTGGGTTGCTTTTCTTGAGGAATATGTTTGTGGTGTTTTCTGTATTTCCTGGACTTGAATGGTGGCCTGGCTTGCTAGGTTGGGGAAGTTCTCCTAGATAATATCCTGAAGAGTGTTTTCCAGCTTGGATTCATTCTCTCCATCACATTCAGGTATACCTATCAAACGTAGATTAGGTCTTTTCACATAATCCCATATTTCTTGGAGGCTTTGTTCATTTCTTTTCACTCTTTTGTCTCTATTCTTGCCTTCTCATTTTATTTTGTTGACTTGATGTTCAATCTCTGATATCCTTTCTTCTGCTTTGTCGATTTGGCTATTGAAACTTGTGTATGCTTCGTGAAGTTCTTGTGCTGTGTTTTTCAGCTCCATCAAGTCTTTTATATTCTTCTCTAAGCTGTTTATTTGAGTTAGCATCTCATCTCACCTTTTTTCTAGGTTTTTAGTTTCTTTGCATTGGGTTAGCACATGTTCTTTTAGCTCAGAGAAGTTTGTTATTACCCACTTTCTGAAGCCTGTTTATGTCAATTCATCAGATTCATTCTCCATCCATCTTTGATCCCTAGCTGGTGAGGAATTGCGATCCCTTCGAGGAGGAGAAGCATTCTGGTTTTTAGTATTTTCATCCTTTTTGTACAGGTTTCTTCCCATCTTAGTGGCTTTATTTCCTTGTGGTCTTTGTAGTTGGTGACTTTTGGATGGGGTCTCTGAGTGGACATCCCATTTTTTGATGATGAAGTTATTTGTTTCTGTTTTTTAGTTTTGCTTCTAACAGTCAGGTCCCTCTGCTGCAGGACTTGCTGGAGGTCCACTGCAGGCCCTGTTTGCCTGGCGATCACCCATGGGGGCTGCAGAACAGTAAGGGTTGCTGCTGGCTTTTTCTTCTGTTATCTTCGTCCCAGAAGGGTACCTGCCAGATGTTGGCCTGAGCGCTCCTTTATAAGGTGTCTCTTTGGGTATGTGGGGATCTGGGAGCTGCTTGAGGAGACAGTCTGTCCTTTATAGGAGCTCAAGTGCCGTGCTGGGAGCTCCATTATTCTGTGCAGAGATGCTAGGCAGGTACTTTTAAGTCTGCTGCAGCAGGACTCATAACTGCCTCTTTTCCCAGGTGCTCTGTCCTAGGAAGGTGGGCTTTATTTATAAGTTCCTGTCATGCTGATGCCTTTTTTCATAGTTGCCCTGCCCCGCACGGAGTAGTCTAGTCACAGTCTGCCAGCAGAGGCATTGCTGAGCTGCTGCAGGCTCTGCCCAGCTGCTGTGTGAACTGCCTTGGTAGTGGCGGACTGCCTCTATAGTGGACTGCCCTTCCGCCTACTGAGCTGGACCATCCTGGGTCCAGCTGCGCTTCCTGGGAAACTCTCAATCCAGAGTGTTTCAGATTGCTTGTTTTGTGGGGGTGGTACCTGCTAAACCAGATCACCTGACTCCCTGTCTCTGCCCCCTCCCTTTCAGTTGAATGGGTGGCTCTGTCTCCCAGGCATTCCAGGTGCCAGTTGAAATGGCCGCCCAGATTTGTGTGAGTTTCTGTGCACCAAGCTGATGTGCACCAAGCCAGCACTGGCTGAAACCACCATGCTGAAAACTCATGGCACTTTTCGTCAGGGAGTCTCCTGGTCTGTGGGCAGTGAAAATTTGTTTGGAAATGCGGTAGGCACTCACCCTCTGTGTTGTTCTTGCTGGGAGCTGCACTCCGGAACTATTCCTATTTGGCCATCTTGGATCTCTCAGACATCTTAATTGTCTTATTTTTAATTTAAATAATTTATTATCTGCATATTTTAAATTTTATAAGTATGTCTCTATCCTACTCCTTCAGTCTTGTCTGTTTGCTCTTTGGACCTGTAAAAGTTTTCAGTTAGTTGAGGCATATTTATGTGGTTTTATAAATATCTCCTCCTATATCATAAGAAGTATGTTGAGGGGAGACAATTAGCCATATTTTACTTATAATGAGGAAGATTGTAAGATCTTTCTCATTATGTATCACAATATATAATATGTTAATATCACTATATTACATATTATATATATGTGTGTGATATATATATATACACACACACACACACACACATATATAATTATGTGCTTTTTTTCCTCACGTGTGACTTGTGGCAGAAAAAACCCTCTATTACCCCATCATGAATCCAGCCTGATTTTGGCCAGTTCTCAATGTGTTTTCTTAACAAGCAGTAACTTAGTCTCTCTTTCTGCTCCTGATAATCATATATGACATAAAGTAATAGTGATCTGAATGTATTTTTGGATGTCTGACTGCCCTAGCTACTCATTATTTGTGAAGAACCTGAAAGCAGAGAATTAAAGCAGAAGTTTTTTTGTTAACTCTTCCAGATTTGGTTTTTATGAATAATTTGTCTTGTAGTTTTTGACCATATTTGAGGGCCTAAAGACTTATAGTTGGGTCTGGTGCTCATGTCTGTAATCTCAGCACTTTGGGAGGCTGAGGCAGGAAGATTGCTTGAGGCCAGGGGCTTGAGACAACCCTGGAAAACATAGTGAGATTCCATCTCTATAAAAAAATTTAAAAAGTAGTTGGACATGGTGGCATGCACCTGTAGTCTTAGCTACTCAGGAGGGTGAGGTGGAAGGATCTTTTGAGCCCAGGAGTTTCAGGCTGCAGTGAGCTATGATTGTGTCACTGTACTCTAGCCTGTGAAAGAAAAAAAGGAAAAGACAAGAATGGGCAGGAAAGCAGGAAGGAAGGAAAAAGAAAGGAAAGAAAAAGAAAGCAAGAAAGAAAAAAGAAGGAAAGAAAAAGAAAGAAAGAAAAAAAGAAAATGAGGTGGTTTGTCTGTCACTTTGGCACTGGTGGAAATGGAAGGATAAGCCTAACTTGATAGTTCTTAAGAAAAAAGGAAATATATTAAATTTAACAGGAAAGATGCCTAGGAACTCTCATCAAGGCAGCATTCCTTATAGGCTGTGCTGGACTCCAGTTAGTGCCATTTGTGGTACTACTGTGGAGCCATGCATAGAGCTATTCCCTCTTCTGGCACTCAGCAGGAGAGAAATCGTGTGCAATCATTCATTCAGCCTAATTGATTGAGTGCTTACTGTGTGCTGGCACCGTGTGATGCACCAGGAACACAATGGGGAGCAAAACGTAGACGCTTGCTGTCCTCCTACTGCTCAGAGTCTAGGAAGGCATCAGGTGCTAATTGAATATTTTCAGGTTAATATGTTTTTACAAATGAAAATCAGATTTCTGGGACAGTGTATAGTGTAAGTGCTAAAGGCAATGACAGCCATAACTTTTTCTCATGGGGGCAGCCCTGTCACCTAGGAGGAACTTTGGAAATTTGTGGGAACATCTTTGTCCTCACATATCATTGGAGGCATTTAGTGGGAGAGAAACAGAATGTTAGGCACCCTGTAACTCCCAGGACAGTCCTGATTCAAAGGATTGAAAGGAAGGGATATTCACATGTGACTTTCTGATATCCTCTGGAGATTCGTATGTTTAATTACCTGAGCTTGGAACTTATTATATGTAACGCCCCATTTTACTATAAATGCAAAATATTTTTGCATGATTTGAGCATGTAGAAAATAAGTCTTCTACTCCAGTCTCCATCTCAGTGGCAACTTGCTTTAACTTTCTAAGCTCTTTTGCCTGGTAGATACTATTGTATTTCTAAGTATCTAGAAATGATATCTAACTTATATATTGCCATATTTTAATTTAAAAATATTAGGCTTTTTAAACTTTGGGTAATGATAGAAAGCCCTTTCTTTTAAATCAGATCTCCCCTTAATCCTTCCTGATATTGTTATGTTATAGTTTTAATTCAGTGTAAATCTAGGGAAGATTGTACTTCATCTTATTTGCAACTTTAATGAGAGTTGTTCATTATTTTGGGAAACTGTATTACTGATGGCAAAGCTGCTTATGGCATTTGAGTCACCAACACAACAAACCTGTATTGATCTGCATTTGTGGCATTTGGGGCTCTTTCATTCATGATTCCATATATGAAATCATATACAAGCATGAGATTACCTTGTTGAATCTTTTCAGGTGGTCATGACTAGGCATTTACATATTGAATTTTTAAATTATTAATTGCTTTCCTTTTTTTTCTGCTTCAAATTATGGTTTGCATACTGCACTTTTTTTTTCAAGTGGAGTCTCGCTCTGTCACCAGGCTGGAGTGCAGTGGCGCGATCTTGGTTCAGTGTAACCTCTGCCTCCCTGGTTCAAGCAATTCTCTTGCCTCAGCCTCCTGAGTATCTGGGACTACAGGTGTGCGCCACCATGCTCAGCTAATTTTTGTGTTTTTAGTAGAGACAGGGTTTCACCATGTTGGCCAGGATTGTTTTGATCTCTTGACCTTGTGATCTCCCCACCTTGGTGTCCCAAAGTACTGGGATTACAGGCATGAGCCTCTGTGCCTGGCCATGCAGTAGTTGTTTTTAAACTATGTGTATAGGGAGGTTAAATGATCTGCAAATTTAATTTTAGGACAATAAATGTGGCATTAGAAATATTTGTTATAGAAAAATGAGTTGGGTCTTCTAGAATCAAGAAGCATAAGTGTGTAACAGAACTTTCCAGAAAAAGAAACATCTTATCTGAGGGCTGAACGTTGAGTTGGGGTTAACTAAGCATGAGTACGAGGGTTGAATTTGTGAGGCTGTGGGTAGTGTCAGATGATATGGGTGAAGTCTTTGTGGAGGGTGAAGCTAGGAGAGTGCACGGAGCTGAAAGGCAGGCTGGTTACAGAGCGAGCCGAAAATGGCTAGTAAGATGTGTGGAGGCCAGTACCTTCCAGGACTTGTGAATTAGGTCTAAGTCGTATTAGACTTTCCTTTTAGTTCTAAGGTCAATGGAACGCCAATGAAGGGCAGAGAGTGATATCAGATTTTCATTTGGAAAAATAACTGCCTGTAGTGCAGAGAAAAAACTGAGGTGCAGGGGCGGGATGAGGAATGTGGTGTGAATATGGGAGAACGATAGTGTTCTATTTGGATGTGGTTTGTCCCATCAAAACTTATGTTAAAATTTGATCTCCAATTTGTGGTATTGGAGATGGGGCCAAGTGAGAGGTGTTTGGGTCATGGGTGCAGATCCTGAATGATCTTGAATGGTTTGGTGCTTTTCTTTTGGTAGTGAGTGAGTTCTCGCTCTGGTGAGACTGGATTGGTTCTTTTGGGAATGGATTAGTTCCCCTGAGAGTGTGTTGTTATAAAGCTAGGAAGCCCCTTGAACTCTCTCTCTTCCAATGTGTCTGCTTTCTCTTTGATCTTCTCCTCTGTGGTATGATGCAGCATGAAAGCCCTCCCCAGAAGTTAGAGTCATGCCCTTGAGCTTCCTAGCCTGCAGAACCATGGGTTACATAAACCTCTTTTCTTTATAAACTGCCCAGTATCAGGTATTCTGTTATGGCAATACAAAACTAAAATAGTGCAGGTGAGAGATGACTATGGCCTGGATTAGGGTGAAGGTAGCAGTTATGAGAAAAGTGAACATACTTGCAAAAAATTTAGGCGATGAATAATTCAATTATACTTTTTGGATAACTACTTGAAAAGAGATATCCCCATTTTACATGATGTAATTATTACATACTGCATGCATGTATCAAAACATCTCATATACCCTGTAAATATATACCCTAAAAATATATAAAAACCTACTGTTATGTGTGAAAGTTAAAATAATTTTTTTTAATTTATGAGGCAAAAATAGACCATGGAATAAATTAGTTATTAGTTGTATATATATGCATATATATGTACCTAATATATAGTCATATATGTATTTTATATATATGTGTACACCTACTGTTATGTGCAGAAGTTAAAATAATTGTTTTTTAAATTTATGAGGTAAAAATAGGTAGACCTTGGAATAAATTGCTTATTAGTCATGGGCAGGAAGGACAGGATGGTGTCAATGATGAATCATAAGATTTTTTGTACAATTGAGTGATGAAACCATTCACTATGTTATGGAATGCTGGAAGAGGAAGACAACCAGGTTTAGGTAGGGTCAAGACCCACAAATCTGGCCTTGGAATGTTGAGGTGGTGATGTTGTTGAGACCACAAAGCTGAGGTGTTGAGTAGGCAATTGCAGCTTAGAAGAAACTTACCAGAAGTCTGACCAGAGATAGAAATGTGGGGCTATTTTTGTAACAGTGGGGACAGTCTTGGCTGTAATTGTGAAGGAGAGTGTATAGATTAAAATGAGAGGAGAGCCTACAATTGAGCCTTGAGCAACTTCAACATGTAATGTAGGACAGTGGTTGCTAAAGTGTGGTCCCCAGACCAGTGGCAGCAGCATCACTTGGGAAGTTGTTAGAAATGTACATTTTTGGCTGAGCGCAGTGGCTCACGCCTGTGATCCCAGCACTTGGGAAGGCCAAGGTGAGGAGTTTGAGACCAGCCTGGCCAACACAGTGAAACCTCATCTCTACTAAAAATACAAAAATTAGCCCGGTGTGGTGGCACATGCCTGTAATCCCAGCTACTCAGGAGGCTGAGACAGGAGTATTGCTTGAACTCAGGAGGCGGAGATTGCAGTGAGCCAAGATCATACCACTGCAATCCATCTCCAAAAAAAAAAAAAAAAAAAAAAAAACAAAACAAAAAAAAAAAAAAAAAAAAAAAAAAAAAAGAGAAATATACATTCTTTGGCCCCACCCCAGACTTACACTGGGGCTGGGGCCTACCAATCTATGTTTTAGGCCTCCAAATGATTCTTGTGCTTCCTAAAGTGTGAGAACACTGAGTGTAGGAATGGAAAGGAGTAGCCAGAGAGAATGGCAGTGTAAGAAAAGAATGTGGTATCACAGAAACCAAGGATCAAAATGTTTTAAAAAGGTTATTTATTTACAACAAAACCCTGCAGAGAAGTTCCCCAGTCAACTTCAGTATCTGATGATTGAACAACATAAAAGACTCTGACTTAACCAACTTTATAACTCCAGAGTTTTCTGTGTAGCTCAACTTTTATAATTTGCTTCAGTAATTTATTTTCCAGTGCAGAAAAGTAGTAAATAAATAGATCCATACACAGATGTATGTGTTTTTATTGTGAAACACTAACCATAGTGTTGTACAAGGGTTTATATTTTTGATTAAAATTATCTAAAGAGAGAAACAGGATTATTCATGTGAAGATATTAGATGTTTACTTTCTTTGCTAAGTTGCAGCAAATTGAAAGGCAAGAAAAAACATTTTTTCTTTTGTAGAAGACTACATATAGAGAGATTGAATCAACTTTGGATGAGACAGACAAACTATACACACTGAAAATATTAAGAGCCATGTGGAGGAGATAGGAGTTTACAGAACCTGGCTACCTTAGCTTATTTGATTCATGGACATTTTGCACTTACTGCCAAGGTCTTCAAATCACCACCAGGGGGCTCTGAAAGCATTTCTGTCTGATTTCAAGGCCCACAAACTCTTATAGCAAGTACAACTGATAAACTATCCTTAGTGCAAATGACAGGGGTGCCTCAGTCCCTATTTAAAGTTTGTAATTTCCCTACAGACATTTTCACTCAAAATGTAGCAGCAGCAGCCTAAATGGCTTTGATGTACTCTGAGTTTTATCATTTTTTTTTTACTATAATATTCAATAATCTTTTATTCCTTTAGTGCTTCTTCTTTTTCTTTTCTTTGAGGCAGTCTTCTCTGTCACACCCAGCCTGCAGTATAGTGGCATGATCGTGACTTACTGCAGCCTCGACCTCCTGGGCTCAAGTGATCCTCCCATCTCAGCCTCCTGAGTAGGACCACAGGTGTGTGCCATCACACCACGCTAATTTTTAAAAATGTTTTCTAAAGATGGGGTCTCCCTATGTGGCCCAGCCTGGTCTTGAACTCTTGGGCTCAAGTGATCCTCCTGTCTCAATCTCCCAAAGTTCTGAGATTACAGGCATGAGCCACTGTGACCAGCCCTTCTAAAATACTGGCTATGGTTTTAAATATAAATTTGATATTGGTTATAGTAATAAAAATATGATTCATTTCTTCTTAAATTAAAGAAAAAAGTTAACTTTGGTTTTTCACCTTGTTATTGAGCTAGAATAGCTGGGAATTTGTGAGGTCTGTGCTGAGCATGTGGTAGATTTCTAAAGATTCCATTCTTTTTATCAGACCTAGCCCAAATTTTTCTTGAGATCTTCTATTCCAGAACACTTAATTATTTTCAAATGAATAACTAATTGCTCAAAGGGAATATGATATGTAGCCATAAAATATTTGTCTTAGTCTGTTCAGTTTGCCACAAAAAATTACATGAATTGAGTGGGTTATAAACAACAGACATGAATTTCTCACAGTTCTGGAGGCTGACAGTTCAAGATCAAGGTGCTGGCAGATTCAATATCTAATGAAGTTCTGCTTCCTGGTTCATAGGTGGTCCCTTCTCCTTGTGTCCTCTGTGGTGGGAGGGGTAAATAAGCTCCCTTAGGTCTCTTTTATAAAGACACTAATCCCACTCTAATCTAATTTGGGACCTAATCACCTCCCAGAGACCCCAACTCTTAATATTAATCTCTTCCAGGATTAGGTTTTAACATATGAATTTTGGAGGGACACAAATATTCAGACCACAGTAGTATTTTTATTAATCTGGGCCATTCATTTTAAATTTTCTATAAATATTTCTCATATTCAGATACATACTAATAGTCAGGTTATATATTAGTTTAAAATATTGTTATTTTTATTTAAATGATTTGTGGGAGACATTCACAGTATTTGAAATGAGATACACGTAGTAAGGCTCTATCTTGAAGAAATGAATGATTATATTTTGAATCAACCCCCATAGGTTTAACATTACTTATCTGAAGTCTAATTATTCCCAAACATTAAAAAGGATTTTATAGTTTTTACTGAAAAATCTATTGACTTTTCAGTAAAATCTATACTGAATCAAAAATAAAATTTGTACCCAATGCAAATACTTAATAAATGAAAATATTCTGGTAAGGATTAAATAAATATAGAATTAATCCAGAAAGTTCTTTGAACCTGTGTGCAAGGACAAAAAATATAACTACTTGGCAAGAATTGCCCGGAAGGGTTTATGCATCACAAATCTGGTGGATAGAGATGCCCTGTAAGATATTGTCCAACTTTCAGGTTTTATACGTATATGAAATAAGATACAACAGTCAGTCCCATTTCCCAAAAGTTTCTGGGAAAAAGTTTTCCCAAACCTTACAATTTCTTTATAGAAAAAATGTTTTGCAATATGAAAGAAACTCAGAGTTTAAGTTACAGGACATTTTAATTTGCTGGAGGAATATCTTGTCAGGATTAAGTTATCAAACTGACTTTGGGTAACTGGTCATTAGGTATAACTGAGTCAGGGTACCTTTGTGGTTTGCTTACTCTATACAGAAGTTTAAGAGTTTTCTCTTATAAATGCATTTAATGCATTCTTTTTCCCAATGCTCTCATAATATCGGCAAAGGACATCAATTTGCCAATATGGCTGCCATTAGGAGGGCTTGGAAATGCCAGGCGCAAACATATTCTATTATAATGGATTTAACAGTCTGTTTCTAGAGAGAACTTCTTTCATTTGGCAAACTCTGAGACTGCTGGGTGAAGAGCCAAGGTTTTTCCAGGTATGGTGGCCCATGCTTGTAGTTCCAGCTACTTGGAAGGCTGTGGTGGGAGAATCACTTGAGGCTGAGTTTGAAGCTATAGTGAACTGTGATTGCATCACTGCACTCCATCCTGAAGACAAAGTGAGACTCTGTCTGCAAATAATAATAATGATGATAATAATAACAACAATGACAACAATTTGTGTGTGTGTGTGTGTGTGTATATGCATGTCAGGGGTGTGGGGAGGTCAGGTATAGGAGTGGAGAGAGGAAGAATATTTTCTTCATGAGTAATTATGAGTATGTATTTTTATAAGTAAATTGAAACATACAGGAATTAATCCAATTGTTCATATTTGAAAGTTACTAGTAGATATGACTAAGAGAGTCTAGAAACATTTTCTCACTTGAGAAATTGAAATCACCATCTGCAATGCAAATCCATTTTCATTTTGATTGTGGAAAATGTCCTTACTTATCTAGATTTCACCTAGCTTCTAATACCCTGTTGGTAATCTGGAAATTAGACAGAAAAATAGGTGTTTGACAATCAGAAGAGATCATTCAAGGTTCAGAACGTAAAGCCTATGTCCTTTATTTGAGAAAGGGCCTCTCAAGGCCTGTTAGTGACCCACGCATCTAGAAAGCCTGGAGACTTTACTTTCCCAATCGACAGAAGCCACAGATGTTGAGGGCTAGCGGGTGGACAGAGCGCAGATACAGGGATCTACACTGATTCAGCAAGAAGTGGTCATTGACATTAAGAAGAACACTATAAAACACACTTAAATAAAAAAAAACGACAGCAATTTCAGAACATAATTTAAGATTGTTGAGTATAGGAACAGCCTTTTATCTCTCAGCAGTTCTTGAGAGTGTTACTAAATGACCAGTGGTTTCCAATGGCTGTTCTTAGAATCTTATGGTTCTGTGTCATCTCAGGAATTCCTAGTGAGTGAGACTCTGTTGCACACCCATCTCTCTCTTCAACTCTTCTTTGTATCCACTTTGTATGTTGGAATTCTAGAAGACTTCTCAGTTAAAACCCGCATTTGAAAACCACATTTTGGTGTATACTTTGATTCCGTAATGAGGCTGAGTCATAAAAGATTAAATGGTCAAACTCTGTGTAAAAGGCAGAGGAAGCCATAACACATTTCAGAAACACTTGTATTAATATGCTGAAAATATAAGTTTTGGTAAGGTAGGCTCTAAGTAAATATTTGCTAAATGGATGAATTATGAAATGCAGAGAGAAACTCAAACTATTTGAAAGTTGCCTTACTCCCACATCACTGAATAAATAAAGTATGACTGAATACAGTGCCTTTGTTGAGTGTGTAGATACATGAGTTCAATCTTCTAAGAAAAATAGAGACATGACAACATGTGGGCAGACACTTGTCTCAAGTGCCTTCAAGTATCATTCTGCAATCTATGAAGCAACTTTAAGAAATACATCATCAAAGTATTTGGAGTGAAAGTTAATGATACATTCTCTTGCAGATGTGGAAATTGAGAATAAAATAAGTTCTATAGGCAAGTACAGTTTATTTCGTCTGCATAATCACTATATTAAAGAAAAGGTGATTTATTTTTTTGAAGGTAATTGATTTATTTTCTGCATTGAATGTCTATTGTCAAACATGATTCAGAGCTAAACATGAAATCTAATTACATACATAACTATATAATTGAATATATATAATTAAAATTGTAAAATATGACATGTATAAGGAAAAGAATACAAAATAGAAATGTGCAGCCTGATGATTTGTCACAGAAGTTGGCAAATTTTTGTGTATAAGGCCTGATTGTAAATATATTAGACTTCAAAGGCTGTATGGTGTCTGTTATGACTCTTCAAGTCTCCTATTAATAAAAAGGCAGACGTAGACAATGTGTAAACTAACATGGGCTGTGTTTTAATAAAGTTTTGTTCACAATAATAAGTGGGAGATTAGGTTTGGGCCATATTGTTTGCCGATCCCTGATTTATGATAACGTAAACCCTACTGTTTCTACTATCTAGGACCAGAAATACAATATTGTCAACATTCCAGAAGCATCCGCATCTCCCCTGCCAAGCACCATCACTACTCTCTTGCTCCCATCCTGACTTTCATGGTAATGCATTTTTTGCTTTTCTTTATAGTTTTATCCACCAAGCATACATACCTAAATCCACATACATTAGTGAAGTCATATAGTATATATTTTTTCTCAACATTCTCTTCATCAGATTCATCCCTTTCACATGAAGTGGCATTTTTTTTTCATTTTCACTGCTGTAAAGAATTGTATTATGTGAATAGTTTAACATTTATTTTCCCATTCTAATGCTGGTGGACATTTGACAATTGATTTCATATTTTGGCTTTTATGACTAATGCTCCTGTAAACACTTTGTACATGTCTCTGCATGCACATGTGCATGCATTTTTGTTGGATATATACTTAGGAATTGCAGAGTATGCTTTGTACTTGTTTTTCCAAAGCAGTGTATTACTTTACTTTTACCTACAGTTTAAAAGAGTTCCTCTTGTTCTACATCAGAGGTCAGCAAACTATGACCCACAGTCAAATATGGAGTACACCAATGGAGTGGGCTAGCACTGTGAACCACAGAGATTGAGCTGGGCTGTCCCCCTGTGGCATTGTTCCTCTCTTGCTAGCAGCTATGCCTCCCTGCTACCTGGGGCCTGGCTGGTCGCCACCTACACTCTGGGGACTCTGCTGTTGGCAGCTGCTGGCACACCAAGTGGTAGAATCTTATCAGCCTCTCCTTTGACCTGCTGATCAAATTGACACGTCAGGCTCCCCAGGAGAGAAGGGCATGTTGAGATCAAGTATACCTGGGGCAGAGAGGGAAACTGATCATGGTGACTGTTCTCCACTTCTCCTCCTGTTAGGACTTCTCAGACCCATTGCTCTTCCTTTAGGTGGTTTCCAGCCAACCACAACTGGTACAAAGCCTTCCCACCACCTGACTGGTCCATCCCAGTCAAATGTGGTGGAGAGACTCAAGAGTTTCTCTTGTTATATAAGTCGCTGCCTTCATAGTATCCTAAATGTTGTCTCTTGACTACAAGGCTTAAGAAAATTTACTATCTCGCCCTTTACAGGAGCAGCTTGCCAATCCCTGTTCTATATTCTCATCAGTACTTGAATATTGCCAGTCTTTCTAATTGTAGGTATTCTGGTGGGTTTGTAATTAGACTGAATTATAATCATAATTTTTATTTTTCTGATTTCTAAAGACATTGAGTACCTCATCAAGCTGGTTGGTCATTTGGCTGTCTTCTTCTAAGAAATGTCTGTTCAGGTCTCTTGCCCATTTTTCTTTTTGGCTGTCTGCCTCTTTCTTAT
This sequence comes from Cebus imitator, assembly GCF_001604975.1. NCBI lineage: Eukaryota > Metazoa > Chordata > Mammalia > Primates > Cebidae > Cebus > Cebus imitator. Next base: position 668,954 of record NW_016107579.1, on the reverse strand, counting down.
TGATAGGTAGGAGTTCCTTCTGTATACTAGATATGAGTGTTTGTCAGTTATGAGTTGCAAGATTCTTCTTCCACTCTGTGGCTTGCTTTATTTGTTTACTTTCTTCATGGTATCATTCGATGAACAGGAATTCTACATTTTTATTTAAATATCTTTATGTTGTGTTTTGTTTAAGAAGCCTTTTCTTACCTTGATTATGCAAATATTCCCCTAAATTAGCTTGTAAAACTCTGGCTTTCAAACTTGAGTGTGCATCGAAATTGTCCAGATGGCTTGTGAAAACATGGCTTGCTGGGCCCCGCTGCCAGACTTTCTGAACCAGCAGGTCTGGGTGAGTCTGGAGAATTTGCATTCCTAACGAGTTCCCAGGTGATGCAGACACTGTCTGGAGACCACACGTGAAGAACAACTGATGTAGAAACTTTGCTGTTTTGCCTTTCACATATATAGCTACAATCCATCAGAAATTATGAATTAATTTCTTTAATTTCTTTCATCTGGAAATCTAAGAAGCATTTATTGACAGACAGTCCTTTCTCCACTGTTCTGTGAACCACTGTCCAAATGTCCATGAATCTTTGTTTCTGGGTTCTCTAGTTTATTCTCTCAGTTTCTCTGCTTATTTTTGAGGCAGTACCACACTGTCTTGATTACTGTAACATTATCATAAGTCTTGATATATGGCCGAGCACCTTTTACCTTTCCTTTTCCTTCAATGTACATTTACTAACAGCTTATCAATTCTCTGTCTCTGTCTCTCTCTCTCTCTGTCTCTCTCTCTCTCTCTCTCTCTCTCACACACACACACACACACACACACACACACACACAGTGTGTACCCATAAACACAGGCACAGACATGCATCCTATTGGGATTTTGATTAGAAATGCATTGAATCTATAGATCATTTGTAATTATTCACATATTTACAATATTAAATCTCCTATACAGTTCTTTCCAATTTTTTTCCTATACTTCCCCTGAAGTTGAAGGAGCCATCCTGTTTTCTTTTTTTTTTTTTTAATTTTTTCCCTAATTTCTACTGTTAAGTTTTAATCCCACAGGTATACTGTGTATCTTTGCTTTGCACATAAGAAGATTTTTTTAATCTCCCAAAACCCAACATTTTTCCTTTTTGGGCTATTTTACCCTTGTTGTAGGGAGAAATCCCTTAAATAAATCAATTTAATTCAATCCTTTGCATTGAAACCCCCAATTCTATTTATTTAGATATTCTTTAATTTCTCTTAATACTATTATCATTTTTCAGTATAGCAGTCAAAATGTAAGTTTCATGTTGATTCTTCAGTATTCGGCATTTTGGAATGTAAGGGTCGTGGCCTTCTGGGTTGGCTGTACAGCCTCCAAGTGGACTTAGGTGAACAGGTGAGGTCACCATTGTGCAGGGCACCTTGGCCTCCTGGCTTCACATCTAAACACCTGCCATCTGGTTGCCCCACCTCATCAAGTCCCGATTTGTAGACTCCATTTTTCAAGACATATGCTTGAAAGTCCCAGTCTAATTCCAAACCCATTTGTCATTTGTGGCTATGAAACAAAATAATATATATGGGTTTAAGTGCAGAACAGATATTTGGAAAGGAAGCCATGTCTTGGAAAGCATTCAAAATTAAGGCATAAACAACAGTTAATTTTTTTTCCTGGTTTACAAGAACCAGAGTGAAAAATATGTCAGTAGATGGCACTGTTTCTTAATAGATAGAGAAAACCCTACACTGGTGGAAGAGGTTTGAGTGAAAACATTTTTTTTTCCGTTAAATTGGAATTAAGAATAATATAAATAAAACTTAGAAAAAAGTTCTGCAGGATCCCTTGTGATCTACTTCTCTGGTGAGCTTAATTAAAGTCAATGAAGAAGCTTAGGCTTCTTCACCCTCTCTTACTCTTGGTGGGCTCTTGCTCTAAGTGTCTTTCCTCAGACCAGGCTAAACTAAGTGCAGTTGGCGAGGCCAGAATAAAGTCACCCAGACAGACGTCCCAGGTGCCTCCTGTGTGTGGCCCTGTGCACTGGCAGAAGGCAATGCTGGTTTTTATTGTCAGCACCAGCTGTGTGGGAGACAGCATGAAGCATGACAGGACTAAACCCAAGAGTCTCCCCTCATTGTGTTTTGCATACAGCAGAGCAGAAGATCTGGTTGCAAATCCTGCCTCAGCTGTGTCCTACCTATTTGAGCTTGGTAAACTGTTTCGTTTCACTGGTCTCAATTTTGTCACCTGAAAAACAGAGATAATCTGTACATCACAAGATGCTGTGAAGGTTAAATGAGGTGATATATGTAGAGCATTTAGCCTGGTACCCAATGACAGCATGCTTTTATGATTATTCCATGCTCTTTGGGGCTTTGAAAGTGGCATGGAAAGTAGACCTCATGGGCTGCAAGTGGTAACTGTCCTGTGCCCAGGTTAAAAAAAAAGTCATCAAACCTGGCCACTTGCATTGCTCTCAAGTTTAAACTCTGCAAACCAGGAATATAGCCTTAAATGGCAGAACTTTTGCTTCCTGGGTCTCCTGAGGATCTTTCAAAACACACCAGTGTCCCAGCCCTGGAGATGCTGATTTAATTGGTCTAGGATGGCCAGCTCCCCAGGTGATTCTACTTGGCATCTTGTTTAGAGGCCCAGGCTACAGAGTGCTTCTTTACACAGTGTTATCTGCAAAGGTGAGACCAGGTCTCAGGCTTGTGTTACAGTTACAGTTTAGTATCTGAGTATTGGTGAGATATCTGAGCTCATCACTTCTTCCTGGGTACTGTGCAGTTGGCTCGGGTAGGTCTCTGACAGGTACCTTTGACAGAAGATTCGGGCAGGGCAGAGGTGTGATTAAAATATGTGTGGCATGTCTTCTCCTTAGATATGCTTCCTGAAATACTGAACTAAAGCTCTATGAGGAAATCACAGAGAACACCATGAAATACCATCTTTTTCCTCATTTTCTTTGTCTGTTTCTGCTTCTGTTTGTATATACATCTATGTGTTTGTCTGCTCTCTTGATGTCTTGCCTGTTTGTCTTTGATTCTGTCTGTTCTGTTTCTCCCTGTCTCTGTGTGTCTCACTGCTCTGTATTTGTATGTCTGCTCTGTTTCTGTTTGTCTACTTTGTCTGTCTGTATTTGTCTCTCTCTAGACTCCTTTGTCTTGGTGGGACCTGACTTATGCACTCCAGGGTCATCATGCATATTAGCCAGAGTTCTCCAGAGAAACCAATAGTGTGTGTGTGTGTGTGTGTGTGTGTGTGTGTGTGTGTGTGTGTGTGTGTGTGTGTGTGTGTATGGAATTGGCTCACATGGTATGGAGACTACTGAGATGTCCTAAGATCTGATATCAGTCAGCTGGAGACCCAGGAGAGTAGAAAGTGTAACTTTCAATCCCAGTTTGAGTTTGAAGACAGAAAATGATTGATGTCCTAGTTTGAAGACAGTCAGGTGGAAAGAGAGAGAGTTCTTTCTTATTTATTCTTTTTGTTCTATTCAGGCCTTCAAGGGATTGGATAATGCTCACCTACATTAGGTAGGGTAGTCTGCTTTACCCAATTCAAATGTTAATCTCATCCAGAAACACCCCATAGACATGCTCAAATAATGTTTAATCAAATATCTAGGCATTCTGTGGCTCAGTCAGGTTAACACTTAAAATTAACCGTCACACAATGGAAGTCCATGAAGTCCACCACCCTAGAACTTCTGGGTCTAGAAGTCTTAATTTGGCTGACTGAGGGTTGAATTTGCCTCTCAGTTACATGCTGCTGGCCTCCTGCCTGCATCTGTGTATTATACCCAGTGAGATTTTCTCTGTACATTACCCGTCTGACCACTTTTCTAGGTCATGGCCAGGTGCGAGGTCACAGAATTTGTACCCTTTTTCTATCTAGTCTACTTTACTGTAGCCAAGCTAGATTAAATATGGCTTTTTAATGTCTCTGAGAAAATAAAACATGTTTATAACCCTCAATATTACTCAGCTAAAAGTATTCAGCAATTTGACTACATAACTCCCTGGTTTCTTCTCAGTCCTCTAGCCTGGAAAGAAAACTCACGACCTTATTGGCTTATCCATGGAAAGAAAGAGATTTCAGTCATTTGCACCTTCTTCACCAGGGTGACCCCTGAGTGGTTTTTATTTCCTGCCTCCTCAGGAAGGAGGAGTTTTTCTCCCCTTTCCCCCCACATGACTGGTTCTTCATCCTAATTCTTCTTCTTTTTCTTTATCTTTTTAAAGTCACCTAGTGCTCCTTCCTCCCTGGAACTTTGCCTGACATCTCCAGATAGTTAATTCCTTCATCAACCAGGACACACACCACTGGGCTGCTCCAGATGTAAACTGTCTTCTGTAAATAGCTTGGAGTTTGAAAATACAAGTTTGTCAGTACATAAGTTTTACAACGTCTGTACATAACTTAAAAGGTTTTAAAACAAACTGTTCTATCCAACAGGAATAAAAGAAAAGGCAGGTCTATAATTCTGTAATAAAAACATTATCTCCTGAGCTAAAAGTTCTGTAATTATACTAGTGTTATACATTCTTTTCTGAAAATCTTCATGACAAATTATTACAATTTCTTTGTTTTTCTATGGTAGATTAAATTGTTTCCAACAGCGCAATGTTTTGGAAAGCATGAAGCAAAAAGTAGACTCAAATATTAAAAATAAAAATATATATGACATAATTTCTGGGCCCTAGCTGCCTGGCAGTGGAGGTGCCAGGTTGGAGGTGGTTGCGAGGACTCTGGGGTGGATGAGATTGGAGAGAGAGGTTAAGGCATGAACAAGGGACCTCCTGAAGCACCCTCTCTCAGGATGTCAGCAGCCTCCTCCTGACAAAAGCTTGTTAATATTTCTAAGACATACTTATGGTTCTACCTTTTATTTTATTCCTGTTGGACAGGACAGATTTTATTTTAAACTCTTGTTTTAGATTCAGGGGTTTGAAGTACAGGTTTGTTATATGTGTATATTGCATGATACTAGAGGTTAAGGGTAAGAACGATCCTGTCACCCAGGTACTGAGCATAGTACCCAGCTGCCATTTTTTCAATCCTTGCTCCCTTCCCTTGTTTCCCCCTCTAGTAGTCCCCAGTGTCTATTTTTGCCATTAAAAAATTTGTTTTCTTGAGGCAGAGCCTCGCTCTGTCACCCAGGCTGGACACCCAGACTGGAGTGCAGTGGTGTGATCTCAGCCTGCTGCAACCTCTGCCTCCAGAGCTCAAGTGATTCTTACGCCTCAGTCACCAGAGCAGCTGGAATTACAGTCATGTGCCACAACCCCTGGCTAATTTTTGTATTTTTAGTAGAGACAGGGTTTCACCATGTTGGCCACGCTGGTCTTGAACTCCTGACCTCAAGTGATCTGCTTACCTCAGTCTCCTAAAGTGCTGGGATTATAGGTGTGAGCCACCATGCCCGGCCTGTTTTTGGCATTATTATGTCTATGAATACCCATTGTTTAGCTCCCACTTATAAGTGAGAACATGTGGTATTTAATTTCTGATCTTGTGTTAATTTGTTTAGGATAATAGCTTCCAGCTGCATCCATGTTGCTGGAAAGGACTTTTCTTTCTTTTATGTGTAGTATTCCATGATGTATAGCTACAAAATTAAAAAAAAAATCCAATCCATCATTGATGGGCACCTAGGTTGATTCCATATCTTTGCTATTGTGACTAGTGCTGCAATGACATGTGAGTGCAAGTGTCTTTTTGGTAGAATGGTTTGTTTTCCTTTGGATATATACCTAGTAGTGGGATTGCTGGGCCAAATGGTAATTCTAGAATAGTTTGCTTTAAAATCTTTTAAATTTTGTTTAAACACTGGGCATTTCTTAAGTCATTCTTTCCATTCTCTGGGAACAATTTTCAAATCAATCCGGGTAATTTCCAATCAATGCATCAGAAACTTCAGGTCCAGAATGGGATCTGGGATAAACTGTGGACATGTGTTCCTCTGGAGTTCTTGAAGTTTCCCAATCAAGTTAGAGGCAGATTGTTTTTTTCACCTCAAAGCAGTATAGCTTTTAAAGCAAAAATTGAAGCAAGAGGCAAGATTGGTTCAGTAACATTCTGTGTTTTAGGGTTGGCTGAGCACAATCAGGAATTTGGCAAGTGGCACCAAGGAAATAAATGAAAAGGAAAGCACAGGTTTTCTCATGAAAGAATGAGTGTTGATTTGCTTTGAGGAAACCTGTACAGATGGCCTCTAGGGATAACCTGCTTGACTAGGGTGGGCCAGGATGCATTTGCTCCTTTGAAGTTATTGAGTGCCAAAAATAAGCAGAGCCTGACACACGGTTGGGTATTTCCAAGCATTCCCAGTACTCTCTGAGGCACTAGTTCACTACCATGGCATCTCTGGCTTGGCTTCAACAATGGTACCCATAGCAATTTTTTTCTGCCACTTTCAAAATGAGGTGTACATGCACAGAGACTTATTTCTGAGAACTGAAGAGAACCTAGTTATTTGCATAGTAAGAAATTCACAGACATATCCCCATGTACTGCAATTCCTGGCTGACATCTGTTTCTTGTTGGACTGTGAGCTTCTTGTGAACATGGTGACAAAGACTCCCTCCTTGACCAAATTGAATCAAATTTCTCTGAGTCTTCTTGACTTGGCTAGATCTTTGGCTCTACCCTTAGTCTAATTAGCAAGAATCCTAATGGCTCAGTTTCGCAAAAATCTCTCACCTCCAATATCTTATCATCTTAGTTTGTCTTTGGCAAGTATCCTGTTGAGTTGGTCTAGCAAGAATCCCCCAACTTTGATGTTTCTTCTTATTAATTTTCCATCTAATGACCTCAACCCTACTTGGCTATAAATCCCCACTTACATGTGTTATATTCACAGTTGAGCCTGGTCACTCTCCTCTATTGCATAACTCATTGCAATAGTCCCTTGAATAGTCTTTCTTGATATCTTTAACAAGTATCAGAATAAAAAAAGTTAGATAATATTTTCTTTGACAAAGGTCATGTGACTTTGCATCCCCAGGTTCTAACACAGGGCCTGAATCACAGTGGGTACTCGATACTTTTTTTTTTTTCACTTTAGAATTTTAATGTTATATTTTGTACAGTTCTTTTTTATTTTACTTTAAGTTCTAGGATACATGTGCAGAACCTGCAGGCTTGTTACACAGGTATACATGTGCCATGGTGGTTTGCTGCACCCATCAACCCATCATCTAGGTTTTCAGCCTCACATGCATTAGGTATTTGTCCTAATGCCCTTTCTCCCCTTGTCCCCCACCTTCCAACAGGCCCTGGTGTGTGTTGTTTCCCTCCTTGTGTCTATCTGTTTTCATTGTCCAACTCCTACTTATGAGTGAGACCATGTGGTGTTTAGTTTTCTGTTCCTGTGTTAGTTTGCTGAGAATGATGGCTTCCAGTTTCATCCATATCCCTGCAAAGGACATAAACTTATTCTTTTTTATGGCTGCATAGTATTCCATAGTGTATATGTGCCACATTTTCTTTATCCAGTCTATCATTGATGGGCATTTGAGTTGATTCCCAGTCTTTGCTATCTCAATAATTTTTGAAGAGAGGAGAGGAATGAATGAAAACTGGAACTAGGTGGCTTGTTTTATCATTGTAAACAGAAACTTTGAAGCCCACAGAGCTGTGTTTAGATCCTGCTCTGATGTTTACTAGTTATTAGATCATAGACAGGCTACTGAATTTTCATGTGCTCAACTTCCTCAGCTGTGAGGAATGGGGATAATATAAGTGAATTAGTGCAAAAACATAAAATCAAATACTACATGTTCTTACTTATAAGTGGAGCTAAGCAGCGGGTACATGTAGACATAAAGATGGAAATAATAGACACTGGGGATTCTAAAAGTGATAAGAAAGGCAGAGGGGGATATCAGTTGGAGGTACTATCTTCACTATGTTCACTACCTGTTTAGTACTATGTTCACTATTTGGGTGATGGGTTCAGTAGCAGCCCAAATCTTAGAATTTTGTAATATACTCATATAACAAATCTGCACGTGTACCCCTGAATCTAAAATTAAAAGAAAAAATCTGCCCATGCCAATACTGACAAAAAAAGAATGGGGATAATATAACCTAAAGTATTTTGCAGAGTTGTTGTGAGGAGCAAATGCAGTAATGTGAAGTGTCAGGCACTTGGTATTTGATCAGTGACTAGTTATCATTGTTATCGCCACTAACGACAATAATGGCAAAATGGCTACTTATTCTGGGTCATGTAGGAAAGATGGAAAGATTTAATTCTGTCTAAAACTTTTCTACTCATTCCAAGGCTTTCCTATTCTATTATGGACTGAATTGTGTCCCTCCAATATTTACATGTTGAAGCCCTATCCCTAAGGTTACTAATTTAGACATAGGGCCCTATACGGAAGTACTTAAGGTTAAATGAGGTCTTAAGGGTGGGCGCCTAATCCAATAGATTAGGAATACTTGTCTTTGTAAGAAAATACCAAAGTTGTCCCCCCCACCCCATACAGAAGAAAAGCCATGTGAGGACACAGCGAGAAAGTGGCCATCCATAAGCCTGGAAGAGAGCCCTCACCAGCCCGACCATATGAATAAATAGTCTAAGGCCTGCTGCTGACACTTAGCTCAACTATGTAAACAACCCTCCTTCACTGACTCACACTGTAATTTCTGTACCCATCATTGCATTCCTTACTTATTCCATTTGATTTTTATCAATTCCATACAAGCCTTTGTATACACTTTTCCAGAATTTGGCTCTTCAAAGGCTGTGATTACCTTCTCATCAGACTATCTTCCAAATGAAAACTAGTATTCAATATTTGGCGTTTATAATTTTATGAGACCAAGGGGCTAATTAATTTGTAAACAAGGCCTGATATTATTATAAAAATTGCAGAGAATTTACACAGACTGGGGAAGCTTCATGGAGAAGCTCTTATGTGTTAAGAAGGGAGAGGAGTTTCATTATTTTGGCCAAAGGGAAGGTGGAAGGTTACATTTCTTGAGGCAATGAGCCCATAAATGTTTATAATACAGCTTTTAAAAGAGTAAATCCTTTTCCATGACACCATTTGGATGAACAGATGTTCCAGTTATTTATTGCCTAACAAACCATTGCATAATTTAATGGCTTAAAATAACAATGATTATTTATTTTTCCCATGAATCTTTAGTCTGGTCGGAGCTTAGCAGAGACAGCATGTCTGTGTGCTATGTGATGCTGGCTGAGTCAGCTTTATTGGGGCTGGAGAAAAATTCAGATTGCACCTTTCATCTCGACCTCATTCCAAATCTACTTGCAAGATGGGTGGCAAGTCTGGGAGCTGAGCCAGACTGTGGGGAGGGCCTCAGTTTCTCTCCATATGGGCCTCCCCACAGCCTGTTGGGCTAGCTCACAGCATGGCAGCTGGTTTCCAAGATTAAGGTCTTAAGAAACAGCAAGGAAGTGAAAGCTGCCAGTTGTTGAGGTCTGGGCCTGGACACTGGAACAGCATTTCTTTTGCCTTTATCTATTGGTCAGTTCATCAAGGAACTCTGATTCTAGGTGAGGGACTGTAGACCCTACCCCGTAATGAGAGACATGTCAAATAATTTTGGGGCCATGTTTTAAATCCTGCACAGCAGATGGTATAAATTAGAGGTTCTTGACCCTGGTTGTATTTTAGATGTACTTTGGAGTTAAAGACAAAATACGTGTCTCGTGACCCCCTCAAGAGATTCTGGTTTAGTTGGGCTAGAGGGCAGCCTGGGAGTCTATATTTTAATTTTTTTTCTAGGTGATTCTGACATGCAAACAAGCCTCTGTGTTGTTGTGGCCAAGGATTTAAAAAAATGGAGCATGAGGCTTTGAACGAGGCTCCTCATGCCCTCTGGAACTTGCTGGAAGGAAACACAACCCAAGAAGTGGACTAAAGAGTTGTTCCAAAACCACTGCCTACAAGATGAACTGCTTCCAAATGATGATAGAGGAAAAACTTTCAAGTAAATGGACCTGCCATCATCACACATGCTTTTTCTCATATTACATTTTACCTGCAGTTTGTAAATATTACAAAAAATCAATAATGCTGCCATATTGCTGTAATCTAATTTGTCTTTTCTGATTGTGTGAAGCTTGAGGACGCATTTGGCATCACATTTTCAGACCTCAGAGAGCAGTGTTAAACATTTATAGTACACTTAATCATCTGTCAGAAATGTACAAAGGCATAATGTCTCATTAATAATTATTAAATCATTGAGTCGCACAGAAGGAGATGTTCCCCTCTTTACTTACATAATGACCAGCAACCACTAAAACGTGGGTCATTTGTGATGCACAGCCAGCACATCTAATAGTGGAAATCTGCTTGAGGAAATTAATAAGAAATCGTATTCAGAGATAGACTTTTAGACAGGAAGAAAACATGCATATGGATTGCTGCAGTATTCAGCCAGGGCAAATAGATGCTCCCTCCCTGATCAGAGTCAGGTTAAAATTCAGCCAGATAATTGCTGAGAGTGAAGAGACATGAAAGGAAATGATCTTATTTGCTTTCGGAGGCTAGATAACTCATTTCAGTATGCCCAGCTTTGGGCTTTTATTCATAAGTATATGTATCATTTTATGAATAAAAGAGATACATATTTTGATTTGGAATGAGGTTGGATGGAAGGTGCAATCTGAATTTTTCAAGACTTGGATTTTATTTCCAATGCTGTTTGTGAGGATTTTTTTTATTTTTTATTTTATAGAACTTTTAATACCAGGCGATGTCATTTTAGTAACACATAACACAGGAATTGAATTACATCTGTTGCATATTCTCTCCCTCCCTCCAATATTCAGCCTAGAGGATTTAAAGTTTTAGCCTTTAAAAAATTTACAGGCTGTACTTGTCTTTACAGCAGCTGATGTGAAATCAACTCTCAGCTTTCATTTTCAACCTTAAGCTTTCTTCATTTTGAGTAAACTTGAGGCTTCCCAATCTATACCAGCGACAAGTGAGTGATCCCATAAAGCAGGGTGGTGGCTCAAGGTTGTTGACTAAAGAGTCTTTCCAAATTGTAGACTTGTAGTGGGTGTCCTACACAGTTAGTCTGGGCCTGGTCAGACATTCTGTGCCACCAACATTCCTGTGGTCAAACTTATGGAATTTTTCACACCTCCCGCACTCATTACTATGCTGGTGCTGGCCTTTGGTAAAAGTATTAAATATACAATATTTGCCTTTGCTGCTCATTCTCCCAGTTCTAGGCCAATAATCAGTCACCACGTTTCTTCCTGCCAGTAGCTGTCCTGCATGGTTGTTCAGCAAGCCTTGCCCATAGATCTTTGAGCACTGTGGGCTGAAGCATTTGTTACTTGCTATTTGGGGGAAAATTGTCAGAACATCTTATTGACATTATTCACTAAGGTTTTGGGGAGCAGGACCAAAATGCCTTTGCAAATTTGGTAATATTGACTTTTATGTTAATTTGTCTCAAAAAGTTTGTGCCCCTCTTTGTCCAGAAATGCTTTAAAGCACTTCTAAGGATGCATTCTGTTTTTCAAAACAGCATAAATAGAAGTAGGTGGGAAACAAGAAGAAAAATTACTGATTGAATTTTTTTTTTTTTTTTGAGGTGGAGTTTTGCTCTTGTCACCCAGGCTGGAGTGCAATGGTGGGATCTTGGCCTACTGCAACCTCCGCCTCCTGGGTTCAAGTGATTCTCTTGCCTCAGCCTCCCAAGTAGCTGGGATTACAGGTGCCCACCACCATGCTGGGCTACTTTTTGTATTTTGGTACAGACAGGGTTTCACTGCGTTGGCCAGGCTGGTCTCAAACTCCTGACTTCAGGTGATCCACCCACCTTGGCCTCCCAAAGTGCTGGGATTACAGGTGTCAGCCACCGTGCCTGGCCTTTTTTATTCTTTTCTTGAGACAGAGTCTCTGTCTCTGTCACCTACGCTGGAGTGCAGTGGTGCAATCTCGGCTCACTGCAACTTCTGCCTCTTGGGTTCAATTGATTCTTCTTCCTCAGCCTCCCAAATAGCTGGGATTATGGGTCCCTCCACCATGCCTGGCTAATTTTTGTATTTTATTATTATTATTTTTTTTGAGATGGGTTTTCACCATGTAGGTTAGGCTGGTCTCCCACTTCTGACATCAGGTGATCTGCCCATCATGGCCTTCCAAAGTGCTAGGATTACAGGCACATGCCACTACACCTGGCCTGGTGGAGATATTTTTTAAAAGCCAGGAATCAAGCCAAAACAGCAGTGCAGACCATGCAGACAGTCTGTCTTTCTTGTAACTGGTGGGTGAGTATTCTAGAAACTAAATGAAACAGAGGATTTACTCAGTTGTACTATATGGGGTTCCTGAGATTATAAGCAAACCCATTTTAAGGAGACGTACAATTCATTTTGATACTGTGGCAGGAAAAACATTCTCTCTGGGATTCTCACGAGTGAGCACACTGTATAAAGTAACAGCACCCTCAACCTTCTCATTGCAGACAGCTGGGGTTGCATTGGGGTTTCTTTCATTTTGTTTCCCCATGCAGGCTGACAACATCACATCATAGCCCATGACAGTGAAAACCTTTCAACAGGAAGAGTGAGGTGTAGAGAAGGGGTCAAAAGACTGTCTTACTTCACAAATTTCTGTAGGTCTAGCTCAATTCAGGAGTGAACTTTAGAGTATCTGAATGAGAGGATGAAAAGGATAGATTTCAAGCACCTTCTAAAATATTTTTCTCCCTCTAAATTGAGTTTTTGAGAAGTATTAGAAGGCAGCAGCATGTTTAATGTTATGCTTCCAGGCAAATACTTACAATGTGTATGTTATATATACCCAATTACATGTGGAACCACGGGTTCTAACAGACAGTGGCTTGGGGTAGGGCTGACGTAGCCTGTTAAAACTAAGGTGCTAGGAGGGTGCTTTCCTGAATCAACGCCTATTCAATTTCTGCTTGGAGCTGAGTAGAAAGAATGTTTGTGTGCAAACGCAGAGGATTCAGTTGTGTTTTATTACCTTTGAGCGGGTTTGCAATTACTGTTACAGAACATGAGAATCAAAGAAGATGGGCTGATGGACCGTAATAGCCAAAGTGAGTCATTGCCACAGGCAGAGGGAGTGAGGAAGCAGGATGGTTGATTTGCGTAGATTCCAAGATACATTTGTGGACCTTTCTAATAAAGCATAGATTCATTCTTCCATTATTCATGCAATACATACATTTGAGCACTGACATGTGGTCATCGCTGTGCAAGTTAGTGGGCATGCCAAGAGAAAAAACACATGGTTTGGGCCTCTTCCTGTATTTTTGCACCTATCTCCCACAGATAGATCCATGTTCCTTTTGCCTTCAACAGATATTTTGGAGCTCACAATTTGTTTTCCAGCTTCTAACAGTGGCAACCTCTGAAGAACATGGCCCAAGCTTACCGATATGGACACATAATGTTTTCAATTCTGTGTGCCAGCAATGACAGAAGACCTGATGCCAAAGACAGCTTTGTTTTCATTCTCTTGTTTTAAAATTGAGTAATAATATAATGGTCAGGAATTACTGTTAGTGACACAGATAAGAGTTAGTCATTCAAACTTCCACAATAGAACAACTTTTGGGAAGAAACAGCTTTATGCTGAATGATTTTGAGACCTAATTACTGAATCAGAATGACTGTTTTTAAATGTCAGTAATGGTAGAAAAATATTCTTTATTCTTAAGAACCAGGAATAAATGAGCGGTACAAAATGTTTTTGTTAAAATTTCTCTTCTTTTAAAATAGATGATCAACCAGGAAACCCATCTCATATGCAAGGATTCACAAAGGCTCAAAATAAAGGGATGGAGGAAGATTTACCAAGCAAATGGAGAGCAAAAAAAAGC
>NW_016107579.1:639888-651613 GCF_001604975.1 Cebus imitator | reverse complement strand
CCCCAAACCTAAAATACAATAAAATAAATAAATGGGAAAAAAAAATAGATGATCAAAGACATGCTAGAGTTCCCATCATTTTAGGAGATGTGTGCATACATGAGGAATGGCACCTGGGAAGACCCAGATCTTCACGACAACATATAAAAGTCACAGAATAAGAAAATTCAAGCTGGAAGGCAATGTCTAGGCCAAGCTCCTCATTTTCAGATGAAAAACTGTTCAAAGGTAGGGGTATTACATAGAACATCACAAAGTTAAGGGCAGAGCAGGCATGGAGTTTGGGCTGCTCTTTCTAAACAGAGTTTAGGGCTCCTCCTCTAGTGGCCTGTCAAAAGTGTTTAGTAGGGTGCTGGTTACCCCATTCCTCCTTGCTGTCAGATGTCTATTTTGTTGCTGTCATAAATATGCTTAGTCCCAGGGGATGGATGGTGACCATCAAGATAATCACATTCTCCTTTGCCAGGGAGTATGTTCTGACTTGTGACATGTCAGGGAAGCTTTGCTGGTACTCTTTGGAAAAGTTTTGCCTTGCTGATAATACACAGGCACTTGAGAACAGAGTCTTTTTGTTAATACCTTTCTTGCTTTCTCTTTTGAACAGTCATGGGAGGATGTCAGGCTTAGAGCTGTGATAGCTCTTTTGTGGTCCTAAGAGCAGATTGTTGCCATGGCACTGAAGTTGCAGACTAAAAAGAGAAAATCAGCCCCATCCTTGTAGACATCATTGATCTGAACTAGCCTGGGACTGACTACTTCTTCCTGCTAGGTTAATAGGACTCTCCTTTGGCTTAAGCAAGGCAAGAGGGTGCTTGGTGTATTCAAGGATAAACAAGGGTCCAATGTGATTGGAGAGCAGTGAATGATAGGGAGAAAAGAAGATGAGGCGAGTAGGTAACAGGAGGTCAGATCAGGTAGGGTTTTATAACATGGTAAAGATTTTTAGCTTTTACTCTGTCGATGGGAATCTTAGACATCTGTGAGCAGAAGAGTGGTATATTCTGAGTTTTGTGTAACTGGATCACCCTGGCTGATATGTTAAGAAGAGACTGAGAGGTTGAAGACAGAACTAGGGAGACCTGTTGTAACTCTTTTGACACAATCCAGAGGAAAGATGGCAATAGCTTAGACCAGTATAGTAGTGAAAAACGTGGCAAGATATCATCAGATTCTGAATACATTCTACAGGTAATGATAAAAAGTTTTCTTGACAATAAGAGGAAAGATAGATACATAGATATTGAGAGAGAGAGAGAGAGAGAGAGAGAGAGAGTGAGTGTAAGATGACCACAAGAATTTAGTCTGAAAAATGGAAAGGATAAAGTTGTCCTGAACTATGAAGAGGACGACTTTAGGAGGAATGATTTTATGGGGAGAAGGTCAGAAGTTCTGATCTGGCCAAGTCTGAAGTGTGTATTAGACTTATAAATAGAGATGTTGAGTGGACTGTCTGATCTCAAAGCAGGAATTTAGGGGAGGAATCAATACTGGATATATAAATTTGGAAATTAAAAAATTCATATTCATGGTGTTTAAAGACATGAAACTCAATGTAATCTGCAAAGAGATTAGTTTGGATGGACAAGAGAGGAGACCCAAAGACTGAATTCTACGGCACTCCAACTAATAGAGGAGGGAGAGATGAAGATGGACGCGAGAATGAGGGTGACCAACCAGGAAGGCAGAATGGCAATCAGGAGAGAGGATGGTTCTGGAAACCAAATGAAGAAGGTATAGAACTCTGTCAATAAAGGCAGGTCAGGTAGACTCAAACCCTCATTCCAGCATGCAAGGGAATGCCTACATCTCTTTAATATTTTCTGGTAATTTTGGTGAAAGTGAGGGGATTGTGCTTGCATTTCTCCAGATTGCCTTTGCCTCCAAGGTCACCTTATTTAAAGTTCTTAATCTCTACTCTGCATTTTGACTCCTCTGTTTACTGTCTCATTTTGCTACCACATCACTATACTGGAAATCTCCCTGACCATCCTCTCACCACAACCCACCAACTATAGCATGTGTGTGTTAGATTGAATAGTAGATTTAAGGGCACTTTGTGGATGACATCACAGGTCAGCCCAACACAAAGTGGAAAGAATTGGCCAGGGTAGGCTTGGTTATGTTGTGGTAGCAAACGGCCCCAAATCTCAGTGGCTTAACCAACAGATGTAACTCATCAAATGGGAAAATAAAATTTGTGCATTTCACTATATGTACATTTTGTCAAAAAAAATCACCTGCAAACAAATACTGGGTTTTACTGAGTGATATGCATACTGAAGTGTTTAGGCTGAGATGTACTAATGTCTGCAATTTACTTTGAAATGTATCCAAAAGGTAAAATTAATTGATGGGTGGGTAGAGTAGTATATAGATATGTGATAAAACAAGTATAGGAAAATGTTAATTGTAGGATCTAGGTGGTGGGTTCAGAAAAATTCACTGTAAAATTCTGTCAATTTCTGAATGTTTGGAAACTTCCATAATAAAGTTGGAAAAACATCAATGACAAATATAGTTTATGCCATGCATCACCCCAGGTCAGCAGGGGGCTCTGCTCCAAACAGACACTAAGGGAACCAGGCTAAAGTAGCTACCATGTCAAATGCTTTGTATCACCATGGCAGAGGGGAGGAGAGCTCTGGAGACAATGAAATGTATGTGATAGGAAGTCACTCATGTCATTTCTTTCAACTTTTTAGGGAAAATTCATCATATAACCCAACTCAATTATGGGGGTTCAGGAAGTACAAGTCAACTGTGTGCTCAGAAGTGGAAATCGTAGAAATATTAGGCAAACATTATTAGTGATTTCTATATGAATAATCAGATGTCCTTGTTCTTTAAAGCCATTACCCATTTCTACCACTAGGGAATTGTTCATAGTGATATTTTTATCCCAGTCACAGCTTCTTGCTGATTTGCTGGGCTCTCTCTTCCTTTGCCTATCCATCTCTCACTTCCCTCTTAATTTCTTGTATAAAACACTTAGCGCTCCTTAGTTTTAGTTATTTCAGGATGTGCCTGTGGAGCCTTAAGTCCTTAATGAAGTTCATTTTATTTACTTAATTTTCCCTGTGAAGAATTTCATGGTAACTGTCAGTGATCACTCCTGTCCCCTGCCTGAGCAGGGTGCTCATAGCTAGGAGATGCTGTATAATTCTACCCCTGTGGCTTGGGAGGCAGTTTGCTGTGGTGCTGGAGATCATGGAGTCTGCAGACAGATCACTCCAGCTCTCCCACTTCCTGGCTTCTTGAGGTGGGCAAATGGCTTCTCTGTGCATTAGATTCCTCATCTTTGGATTGAGATGATGGAGATGCTAATGATATTTCTTATTTCATGTAATTGTTGTGAGAATTAAATGAAAGTGTTTCATTTACTAAGGGCTCAATTAGCAGTTATTATTATTATTAGCAGGAAGTAATCTTAGATAGACTACTTAACCCTTCAGAACGCTTATGCATGTGTAAAACAAACCCCAGGGGATACTAGCTACTGCATCAAAGTGCTCCTTCATGATTATTTATTTTCTGCTCTTGGCATGGCTGAAAGAGCTCAATGAGCAACACAGATTGGGATTCTGTTCAGATCCCCCAGAAGGCAGGGCTCTTCATATCTACACAGCTCATACTTGAGGCAGGCTGGTGCCTGATGAAGACTTGACATTCAAAATGATTTAAGTGTTGGGGTTAGACCTTCCTTTTTCCAAATGTCTCCTGGATTCAGTTTGAAATTGTGAACAACCAAGGTGTTTTGAAAGTTCGACAAAGGTGACTATTATATAAGAGAGACTATTACACTGTTAGAGAGACTTACGTTAAATATGGATATACGTATTTTTCCTTTTCTCCCCATTTGTTTCCCCCTCTAACAAATAAATATATATTTCAGGCACTGTACTAGGCTTTGGCAGTAAGTGGTAAACAAAATAAGCAGTCTTAGCTGTCACAGCACTTATAAATAACAGAGAGACAAGTAATCGAGTATTTGTAATTAGTTTAGCTGAGTAACAACAGAATACATGAAAATTATTGAATTTATCAACCAGAAAATGTCTGTGATTGTACCTCTCTATATATTATACATGTCTTAAGATGAATAAGAGATGTCATATAAGAACAGATAATCCTTGCTTATGATGTTATTAAAGATACTTTATATCCATCCATTTGTATGGTCCTATAGCATTTCTATAAAGTATTCACTTTTATTTCTCTATTCATTTATCTATCCATCCATGCATCCATCCATCCATTCATCCATCCATCCAAACTTATTGAATACTTTGTCTGTTGTCAGCCCTGCACTGGATATTGGGTGTAATAATATATGGTTCTAGAGGTGGAGGATCCTACTATTAAATAGGGGATGACAACAGATAAACCCGCAGTTGTTTTATAGTAGCAGGTGGGGTATACATGGTAGACACAGAAGTTTTCCAGTTAGGGTATAAATGATAGGTCTAGAAGCTTGCAGTTGTTCTGATGATCTATTATTATGTAACAGTTCATCCCAAAACTTAATGTCTTAAAACAAGCCAAGGATTAGAAGCAATTCAGTGGAGCAGTTCTGGTTCAGGGTCTGTATGAGGTTGCTGTCAGGCAGTGGCCAGGGCTGGGGTCATCGGTGAAGCTTATTCACTAACATGTCTGACACCTGTGCTGAGAAAACAGAAGCAGCTGGGAGACAGTGTAGGTGGACGGGTCTCCCACCAGGTTACTTAGGAGTGTATGTCCACTGCCTGAACCCTGAAGGCCAGGTGGTAAGCCAAGGCCATGCTGCCCAGCCGAGGAGCAGGTGTCTTTGAGAACCCAAACATCTCAGAGAGTATCTGGGGACATAACAAATAAAATATTCTCATCACACACAGGAGGCAAAGAGCCAGAAAATCAGCTTAAAAGCAGCTTAGGGATGGGAAGCAGGGTGGATCTCCCAAGCTGCCCTGCTCCCGCCCAGGAGTGGCCCAAATGTAAGTCTTCATAAACTCATCTACTCACCAAGCTGGACTGGTCAGAGTCATTCTTTGGTCTCTCTGCTCCTTCCCAGTCGTGGGAGGGGAGGTGAGGGGAGATGTATAGTCCAAAGTTTTCTCATAGTAGACAGAACAGCAGGAGCGATTGGGAACTTTTGGCCATCTCTCTCCCTCTCTACTTGGCTTCTTCATATAGTCTGTCCTGCTTGGTGGCTTCATGGTATATGGACTTCTTACACGATGGTTCAGGGCTTTAAAAGGCACATGTCTCTGAAGAGGGTGAAAGGGTGAAAGGCATAAGCCGTTATCACCTTTCATAACTTATTCTCAGACATTGTGGAGCATGGCTTTCATGTATTCTACTCATGGAAGCTGTCACAGGCTTGCGCAGGATTAAGGGGAGGAGAATTAGATTTCATCTCTTGACGGGCAGCAAGGCAAGGTCCTGGAAGAGCATGTGGGACCAGAAATATCCCTGTGATTCTTTCTAGAATATGCAGGCCGCCACTGCAACAGTGTCTTAATATTTTTCTTTTTGTAAATAGCCTTCTTAAATTGATGCATAATAGATGTACATAGTTTCGAGGAATATGTGATAATTTCATACATTCTATAATTGGTAAAGATCAAATCAGTGTAACGGGATATCTGTCACCTTAAATATTTATCTTATCTTTATGCTAGAAACATTTGTCTTATCTTTATACTAGAAACATTCAAATTATTCTCTGTAGCTATTTTGAAATGTACGATAGATTATTGTAAACTATAGTCACCCTGCCTATCTTTCTAACACTAGGTCGTAATTCTTCTATCAGCTTGTGTATTTGTATCTATTATAGTATTTTCCTTAATGAGAATGTGTGCAGGGGCAATGTCGAAGCCTCCCCAGGTGAGGTGGTGCTTCGACATAGTTGAACTATGGGTAGGAGTTGATAGTCTGGATTAGATAGGCAGGAGATGTTTATTATTCCCACTTTGTATAGGGAAAAGCTGAGGTATAAAAAAGTTGATAAAGACACCTAAGGTCAGAAGCTTTTGTAAAGGAAGTGCTGAAAATGGTTTCTTTTCTCCTGACCTTCAGCTTAGTTCTTGAGACAGCCAAGAGATTCTCACCCAGGGTGTAGCTCATTTTCTCATCCCAGCTCCATGAGGCACAACAGAAGCTTCAAAAATGAATCCTGACCCCATCATCTCAGCCCCAAATCTCCTGAAACTGATAAGTAACTTCAGCAAAATCTGAGGATATGAAATCAATGTGCAGAAATCACAAGCATTTCTATATACCAATAGCAGACAGAGAACCAAATCAAAAGTAAACTCCCATTCATGATTGCTACAAAAAGAATAAAATACCTTGGAATCACAACTAACAAAGGATGTAAGGGACCTCTTCAAGGAGAACTACAAACCACTGCTCAAGGAAATAAGAGAGGACACAAACAGATGGAGAAACATTCCGTGCTCATGGTTAGGAAGAATCAATATTGTGAGAATGACCATACTGCCCAGAGTTCTTAATCTTTAAGAACTAATTGCTTTGCTTATACAAGGGAGGATTTGACTCCTACTTTAAATGTGTTTCTATTTGTAGTCTTCCCTTTAAATAAAAAGATTAACAATGTCTTGCTTTAACAGTAACTTTTCAGTTTTCAACATGTTTGATTTGTGGCTACCAGGGAAAGCAGGACCAAGGACCTTCAGACAAAAATTCCAGAGCTTCTGCTTTTGTTACAGGCTTTATATCTCTCTTTGCTGGGATGCTT
This sequence comes from Cebus imitator, assembly GCF_001604975.1. Taxonomy (NCBI): domain Eukaryota; kingdom Metazoa; phylum Chordata; class Mammalia; order Primates; family Cebidae; genus Cebus; species Cebus imitator. Next base: position 644,874 of record NW_016107579.1, on the reverse strand, counting down.
TCTCTGACAATTCTCAGAGGTTTGCCCTATCTTACGTTCATAAATGTGCTTTAGTCATTACCGCATGTCACAGCAAGGCTGATCAATTTAAAGAAGCCAGTCACAGTTTAAATGCCCCACAGTAGGGCGGATGTCTACATAATCAGGCACGGGCATGCTGTTGAGTATATTGCTATGGCTAAATGAACAGAGTAGCTTTAGATGTTCTATCAGAGAAAGACTGCTTAAATGTATTGTTGAGTGAAAAAAGAGCTGCAGAGCAATACATGACACCATTTACATAAAGGTTACTCCCATAAAACAGTATATATTTTTATGGGTACACATACGTGAGTATAAACGCAAGTAAAAGTTCTGGAAGGAGAGATTGCAAAGGTAGCAGCAGTTATCGCTGCAGAAGATAGGATTATGGGTGATGACCCAGTAGGGCTTGGTCCTCATCTGTAGTAGTCGAGAATTTTTGTTACCTGTGTTTTTGTTGTTGTTTACAAGGAGACCATACTCATGTGTTACCTGTGTGAATATAAAAACTAAAGAGAAACCAAGTAGAAATGACTATTTCAGGAGATGGCTACGGACCATGGAGAGATGGGATGACATAGAGGAAAGGCTGTGGAATCAGACCAGCCTCCTCAAAAACTGGCTCTGCTGCTCAGAGCTGGGTTGTCAGGCAAATCACGTGTCTCCTCCAGCCCAGTAACTAACTACAACCTTTCAGGGCTGTTGTGAGAATTCTATTTGATAGCTTACAAAGAGTGCCAGTCTTACTAAATAAATGACGGCTTTCCCCTCGTATTCTTGTATTTGGGATCCTGATTTCATGGCCCCAGCTTTAGTACCAACCTTGGCCTTTCATGGTGAGGCACCCACTTGGAGCCTCCTGTTGTTCTTTTGTTTCCAGTCCCTGAAGCCCATGCCTCTGCCTGAAACACCTATAAAGAGAATCCGTCTTCCAGTCCCTGCTCCAGTCAGGCAGAATTCTACCTGCAGGGCTAATGACCTCCCTGGGTGGCAGTTGGGGCCTCAGACATCACTGGCATCATTTATATTCTCATCTGATCAACACAAAGAGGAAGTTTTTTTTCCAGCTCCTGGCACATTTTGGGGCTTAATGTTCCTCTGGCTGTTCTTCTGAAGTTGTTCTTTGTGTGGGAAGCAGGCCTTTTTAAGTCAATGGGTATCTTGCCAAAGAGCAAGCAGTAAAAAGAGAGGTGAGCAGTGCCTGCAGTTTCATAAGGATTGGGTACATAGCAGGCCGGCTCTTCTGGGGCAAGTTGGCCGTCCTGCCCTTTGAATAATAACAGGTCCACGGTCCCCATTGAGAGTGAGACTCCCAAGTTAGTACATGTGCGAGCCCACGGAGGACCTGCCTGTGTGGGACAAGACAGGTTTAGTTTTCTCTTTCATAAATTATTTATTTATTTATTTATTGCAAAATCCTTTTCCTATTGCAGTTTCCAGGACAATAGAAAATGTTGCTTTCTGATTCCTTTTGTTTTCCCCCAGAACCCAGTGACCACAGGGAGATTTTGTTGCATGCTTGTGAATTTAAAGAGTATATTTTAGACCCTGGTTCTTAAAATTGTCTTTATTTCTTTCTAAAAATATAACGTGTAGATTTTCTGTTGTTGATGGAGATGACAGCTTTCCTGTGGATGTCTGGAGAAATGAATGCTCAGCCCAAGGAGGTATCTGCATGGACTGCTGGCAGGGTCAGCCTTACCCTTAAATAGTCCTGCTGCTGAACGATGGGAATTTAGAGAATCTGGCCTCTTCCCTTGGGAAGCATCCGTTCTGCATTCTTCTGTCCTGTCGTCTGAAATTTCTACTCTAAGAGTCTCCTAGGGTGATTCCAGTAAAATGCAAAATTGTCTGGGAGGAAGAGTCGGTCAAGTCAGAGACTCCCAAATGGTTGTAACACTAGCTCCCCCTACCAATTTTCCTGAAAAAATGCCTGCTAGACATAACATTCACTATTACCTATCAAATATTACTGGTATAAATGGCACAGTAAAGGTTTAAGAAGTTCCCATGTAAGCAAAGTTGATTCTGTTTGTTTTACTGGGTAAAGTGATTCTCATGTAAAGTCTTTTATGTCTTGAGGAACCTGTGATCCCAGAGCACAGGTTAGCAGTTTGGTGACACTTAACAACAATCTGGTGGAATTAGATTATTATTTTCCTGGGAACACTAGCACGTCTCTGAGCGCTTAGGACAACGAAAGGAAGGCATTAAAAAGAAAGCCAAATGTGGCGTTGGCTCCAAGGGAGGTGCATGTTCAGTGGTGTCCAAATGTCCTGCAGTGTCCTGGCTAGTTGATTAGCAGGGAGACTCGTGGCATGACCTCTTTTTTATATTGGCTCAAAGTTTGTATTATCTTAAAAAAAATTGTGTTCCAGTATAGATAATGGTTGTTTCAGAATATTCTAGCAAGCTGCCAATCCTTATACTACTTAGAGTACACTTCAAATGGAGTTATATACTAAATCAAACTTTTTTCTTTTCTGTCTTTTCATTTCTCTCTTCTTTTCTTTCCTCCCTCCCCTCCTTTCTTCTTTTTCTGTCACCTTCTCTTTCTCCTTCTTCTTCCTTCCTCTTTGCTTTCCTTCAATAGTTCATTTAAGGAAATAAACTAAGGGGACCCTTTTTCTTGCTAGGCCCCCTAGTTGCTTCCTTATAATGCTTTTTCTCAATTAACCAGTTGTAAATATCCCACTTACTTCTAAACTTCACTGTCACTTACACTTATCTCCTTCCAGGTTGTATTGGTTGACATGTTTTCCTCCTCCTTTCTCCTCCTCCCCTTTCTGCTCCTTTTCCTCCTCCTTTTTTTGCTTTCCTTTTCTTCTTCCGTTCTGCCTTCTTCTCTTCCTTTTACCTCCTATTTCTCCTCTTTCTTCCTCTCCTTTAAATAACACAGAGTCAGTGGAGATAGTAACTAAGAGACTAGACCTTGGAGTCAGGTAGACCTGGGCTCAAATCCTGACTTTGCTGTAGTAGACACTGTAGCCTGGCTTTCCAATCTCCATTTCCAAGCTCCTTATCTTTTATCTTACTCTGTTAGGGATGCTGTAAATGCTAAAAGTCAAAGTAGCTAGGATTGGCCACATAATGTTATTCTGGTAAATTAGTTATTACATGTTGATATTATTTTAAATATGGGCAGACAAGATTGGAGAAGGCATAGCTTATCCTATATAGGGTGCTAGATGCATGACCATTCTTCATTAAAGCCATTTCTTCTAATTTCATGGTTCTCCAGTCCAGAATTTGTGATTTGGTTTTACTAAAATGTTGAATTTTTACTATCACACAGTAGAACTTAGAATACGTTGTGGTCCACATATCCCTCCCACCAGGTCCTTGGGACCAAAGAATGAAGGCGATCATGGAATATGGTGCTGTCAGCCAAATGCCTAGAGAGTTGCCTGCCTCCAGTTTGGGATGGGTCAAGACTGAGCATGTCTGAGCAGAGTAGCATGACTCTACTCTGAGAGTCCCAGAGTAGGTTGGCTGAACTGGGGAGTTAATAACAACTGGAGTTGCGGATGATCAGGGTCAGTGTCTATAGGAAACAAGGCTGTACCTGGAGAAAGAGACAAAGTGTTAAGCCTAAAGAATAAGAGGAGAATACAGATATCAAGGCCAGCATATGGCAGAATAAACACACCAACAGAGCTGGGAAGCAATGGCGAGGCAGTGACTCTTCATGGCATTCCTGTTCTGAAATGCTCTGTAGGAGTTTGCTGAATGTGAGCTGTGCACTGCCTCTTGGAGACAGGTTAGAGCAGACAATAGCATTCATCCCAAAATCTTCTATCATGGTAGATTGTCACCCTGGGACATACACCGTAAGATTTTCCCTACAGGTCTCAGTTCACTGACAGCATGAAGATGGATTGCTGGCTCTTCTTGCCAATTTTTGTGGATTTCTTTTTTCAGCTCTGCAGAAGCTGGTATGTTTGAATGTACCTTGGCTTTACCATCCATCCCCTCCAGGCACTTAAATGATCTTTGTATCATGCCAGTCTACAGAGCGTAGCTCCTTAACTCTCTGCCAAAGATCACTCAGTGAATAAAGCCAAATGTGGTAGTTTTTAGAGCTATGTTGACTCCTAGTGTTGGAGCAATTGTCTGAGCACAATGTATTGAATGTTTTTCTTGTCACTGGGCCGTGAATGTAGCTTATCCCTGGTGTTAGTGGAAAGTTGGCATTTGCAGGTTGATGACTGACTTCTGGGGTCCTTTCTCTCCACAAGGTAAGATACTGATAACTTATAAAGATTGAGAGAAGAAGGCTTCAGCTATTTTTCATAGCACTTTGGAGGCCTGCGGTCTGCATTCTGCATGAATGTGTCTCATAGAAGACCACCTGATACATAATTCAGATTGGAAACAGGCACCATGCAGAAGCCATGCAGAAGGTATGCATTCTTATGGCAAGTTAGAGCAGTCAGCATCCATGTCCTCTTAAACTGGGTTTCATTTTGCATCCTGCTTTTTGCTGTTCGTTCTCTGCTTTCAGAGCCTCCACATACTGTTATAAGCCATTCTTACAAATTGTGCAGGTTGTGTGCACTGTAAAAGTGTGCCTCCTTAAAGGGGCTCCATTACAGTATATACATCATGGGTTTATATATTTATTATAAAAAAATTTGGCAGAAACCAGTGTTTTGTTCTAACAAGTCTGGAAAATTTTTAACAGAGGGAGTGATGTATCTTGAGGAAGGGGCACTTTTTCCTTATTTGCACAAAGGTCCCAAATAAAGTAGGAAACTTAAAAGACTGAGAATGTTCTTTTCCTGGCCTCAATGTGTGAAAGTAGCTGTATCAGGCCATTCTTGCATTGTTATGAAGAAATATCCAAGACTGAGTAATTTATAAGAAAAGAGGATTGATTGGCTTACAGTTCTGTATGCTGTACAGGGAGCACAGTGTTGACATCTGCTTCTGGGGAGGACTCCGGAAGCCTTTTTTTTTTTTTTT